>NC_056751.1:295791550-295944050 GCF_019279795.1 Protopterus annectens | reverse complement strand
GTGACACTTGTTTTGTTGAATGACACAATGTATACTGAAAATCAATTTAAGAAAAAAATGTTTTGTTGGTGTTTCATGTATTGCAATGTGTTTATGCTTGCATTTCTGCTTTTTTAATGTAAAGCTAGCATATTTTGTTTTATAACCATTCTTGCTGGCGAGAAACCTCTGCATTCATTAGTTTCCCCCCATAGCTATTATTAGTGTGGGTTATTTTGTATTTATTTAATTGTAATCAAATAAATGTTCCACGCTTCATATTTTCAGTTCATTATTTTAAACAAACCTTATAAATAAAGTAAATTACACAGGCCATGAATGATGAAACTGCTCATGATTTGTCTCCATTTCTTTCTCTTTTATGTAAATATATTTTTGTAATCCAGGATTAGAGCATACAAGGTGTTAATTTCCAGACATAATCTATGTACATTTCAATTATAAACTGTCAGAATGACAGAGGCAAAGAATAAAGTGAGAGAGAGAACGAGAGAGAGAGAGAGAGAGAAAGAGAGAGAGAGACCGACAGAAACAGAAAACATTTGTGTTATCCACATAGGAGCTGTCAGTGAAAGAGATCTAATAGTGTATTTATGAGGCTGGGAATGGCCAGCTAATTTATGTGAATCCATTTTAATTCTAGCAGAAAGAGCAAGCTCTTTATAGTCTGCACTGCATATTATGGAGCTGGGTCTGTCTAAAGAAAACCAGGCGGCTGCGTATGGATAGTCTCTTGATATCATTCACTTGCTGTGTAATCTTATTATGCAAAGTTCTAATCTTCACATAGAATGAATGCCCTTGGGTCAGAATATAGTCATATCAGGGTTTTGAGGTCATGTTTTGTGATCCTTGGCTTATTCTTCTAAGCAGAGCTGGGATTTAAGGGCATTCCCCAGACACTGATAGAGAGAAGCAGCAGAACCTGCTGCCTGTTTGGAAGACAAGACCAACATGAGGTCCCTGGTAGGATTAAACTTGATTTGTAGCTGTAGGATTTTCTAACAGATGTATTATTGGACAGGGAATAGGGGGCCACCAGCACAGCAAAATTGGATCACGACTAGCATTCTCAAGGAGTCTGCTGGCTGCTAAAACAGCAGCTGCATGCGGATTTGACTTCTTTCAGGTGAAGCGACTTCCAGTCATTTGGAAAGGATGGGATGAAAAGGAACCTTGGTGATAATTTTGATGTCTGTGAGATTTAGTACCAGTGTAATGGGATTAACAGTAACACCTTCACTGCAGAAAAGCCACCTGGCGATACAACTGGCAGAAACTGGGGACTAATCCGTTCCCATCTCTTGGATGTCATTCATAAACCTCAAAGTGATTTCCGTCCGAAGTGATTATTAAAGCTTAAAACAGAAATCAGGTGATCAGGGGAAATAAATAATAGCAGATAAACATCAGAATCTTAGTGCTATATACTGATTCTTTCTGTAACACCTGCACTTCATTTTGCAGTATGTTTTACACAATATCATGCTTAAAAAAAACACATACTTGAACTTTCAGAGATCCAGTCATTCTTACATGGTGCTGGGAGTGCATAGTTAATACTTTTATTGTATTTGTTGATTTGAATTTGTTTAACAGAACAGTACAAAGTTTTCTAGTTCTGCTACAAGAAGTGTCGTGCAAAAAGCTCTAGGAATGACATAAGGATGATTACTGCACCACAGATGCAGTTTGGCAGCTAACATTTGTTGACTGGGTAACTGTGCAGTCCATGATAGCTTTGTATTTAAAAAGTAACATCATTGACTTCACATAGTCAACTGTTACTGTATTCTTCTTAAACCATTCAGTGTAGATAATCAGAGCACAAAGGACATATCTATAGCATGAAAGCATTGTATTTATTAATGATTAGTTCTACTGCTGTTATTGTTCAGACGTACTATGCATGTGAGCACTTAAGGGATTGGTGAAGATACCATAAGGAAGTACCTCTGCTGTTTTTTTTCCCTTTGGAAAAAAGATACTTTACACTGTATGACCTGATGTGGCACAAAGGCACTGTTAAATGAACATGCTGGTTCATTTGTCATAAAGTATCTTCATACCTAAACACTAACTGCTAAGCAGTTTTTTTTGGTAGAGGAGACGTACTTTGTTATGCAATTAGTGACACACATAATTAGCAGCAATATACATGGAAATGTTGCTTTATCATAAATCATATTAAAATATACCTTAAAGAAGCTTGTTTACATGTACTGTTTATCAGGTTACAGAGCTCTACAATATGCCTTTTGTAGTTTGCGCTTTCAGGTTATTTTGCAGATCTGAAGCATTGTAATGGAAATATTTAAAATCAGTCTTTGCCATTTCAGTGTGTTGATTAATAGCTGTGGGAAGGCCATTTTGTCTTCTGCATTGTTAAAGTTAATTGTGGAACCTAGGTAAAACTTATAACTTGTATTCTACATTAGTGGTAGATTTCTTTTCCCATGCTGAAGTTTTTCTAACTAGGCACATTGCTGTTTAATCCAAAGTGGTTAGGATATGTCGTTCCATTGAAAATTATTTTGAACTGTATTGTGGTAGACTTTTTGACTGTTTATTTTGACCTCATGCTGTTATTTAACCAACCTGCCTTATATGTTTCTTCCTGCTTTCCTAGTCTCTGCCTGCCATGCCCAGCATAGTTCCCAGTGAATGGATATGCCATCTTTAGGTCACATTATTTATTTTTTGACTAGTTTCATGGCATAGAGTTAGTGAGAATGTGCACTAGACAAAGAAACAGCCAAAGCTGGAAACCTTGATGTATTAGAAGAATTTTTGTAGAATTAGCTATGAAAGCTTGTTCCCTTAGACAGTTGTGTAAAGAGAGTGCATAGAGATTGTAGTACAGTAAGACGATGATCCTTCTCCTGACTTGACTGACTTCTGTTTAGTGTACCGCCAATCCTCCACTGATGACTACTCCAGCAACACTGATATGCACACTCTCAAGGATGGACTTAGCCCAGTCTTTGCCTCCCCTGTCATCCTTGTGGAAGAGCATAGTCACTTTTTGGCTGGTTGTTGAACCGACATTTTTTTTCAAACATCTTTATTGAATTATCACTTGTGACATAGGCAAATTCACACTCATATAAAAGTAATCAAACTATATTAACATAACAAATATTATACTTTATATATATCGCTATATTATCATGTAACCTAAGCAAGGTTACATAAATTATTCACTTCTTGCCTTTTTTTTTTTTTTTTTTAAGAAGAACCATCTTCATTAAGCCATCACTTACTACACAGAGAATCATACATGTATATAAATTAAAATAAACCACACTGACACAATCTTAATCGCAAGCATTTTACATCACAAACCATACTGACACACTCCCAGTTGCAAACATTATATATCACTTATAATCTACCCAATCTTTCTCACTCAAACATTGCATAGCTCATTTAAGTTCTGATGCCTTTTAGGCCTCATTCCTCCCTTGTATGTATTGGCTCCCACAATTCCCATTTTTTCCTGTGTAGTTTGCTCCTACCCATTTCTAAAGATTTCTTTTCCAGTTGTTTTATCTCTGTTAACCATATTCACTACTTCTAGGATAGTTGGTTTAGATTTTGATTTCCATTTTCTAGTAATTGCTTTTTTAGCAGCCACCATAGTAGACATAGCAAGGCCTTACCATATCTAGGCAGTTTGATTCTGTATCATAGCTCAGAAAAATCATCTCCCTTGTCAGACCAATCTAACCACCCAGGATCTCTGACAATGCATCCCATAGGGAATCCTTAAAGTCCCCTAACTCACTGCACTCCCAGAAAATATGTTCTCAATTAGCTCTTTCTTCCCCTTCACACCTCTAACATTTGCTGTCTACCTGAGGAAAAATTCTCTGTAGTCTACGTGGGGTATAAAAACATCTTTGTAAACATTTCCAGGCAGAAATCCTAAATCTTCTAGATTTTGTTGCATATGTGGGTGGCATATATATCCTCCCATTGTTTCTTTGTGAATTGCTTATCCAATCTCTCTTACCAATCCTTTCTTAACTCCTCTGATTCTTATAGTTATTGTGCAATATTTTATATGCTGTACTAATTATTCCATATTTAGTAGCAGCTTCACTTCTAGATTCTATTAATAATTCTGCCAGTGCTGGTCTTTCATTTAGGACCCCCCTATTTCTTTTGCTTTGCCTATACTCTGTTATCAATCCCTGATAGGAAAGGCAATCTCTAACCTACACTCCACATACATTTTTGGTGTCTTCCATTCTGTCATCTTACCCTCTCTGGTTATTTCCTCCCAGTACCTTGTTTTTTTGCCAGTTTTCTCCAATAAATTCTGACCCCCTCCTGCTTATGGTCTGTATTCCTAATTGCAGTCATCCCTATTGGCAGAATTTCCTTTCTTCATTTCTGTGTTGGTTTAGTTCTTAGAATACTTTCTGCTACTTAATGGATATAATCTGCATGATGATTGTTATTCTCCTTAAAGGTTTGCATCCAAAATACCAATCTTTCCTTGTTTCTTGAGCTTCCTCCGTATTTCATCATCATACTTTTCCACTTTAATTATAGTTTTCTACTTCTAGGGACTAAAACATTTTAACTACTTTTATCATACTATCCATATCCATATAACAAAGCTTCCATTTTCTCCTTTTTGTATTATTTTTGTTTAGTCTCTTCCCACATATCTTTAGCTGCCACACTAGAATCATTTTTAATTCATACTCCTAAATATTTAATTTTATCATGTTCCCATAAATATGGGTATTCCTGAGCCAGTTCATGTTGTTGTGTCTTTCGGCTTTTCCCGGTTAGGGGTCGCTACAGTGGAACTCCGGTCCGCTGATTGGTAGTTGAATTTTACGTGCCGAGTTACCAGCCCTGACCCACAACCTTCAACGAAGGTATGCCCAGTCACGCATGTCTCCACGCAGAAGACGCTTTAGCTGAGAATCGAACCGGACAGCGTCTTACTGTGAGGTGACAACGCTACCGCAGCACCACCACCGCGGTCCTGAGCCAGTTCATGTGTGGTTACATAATTTACCGCTATTACCTTTCTTTTAGCTTCATTAATTTTCTATCCAGAAAAGATCTGAAACTGTCTCAAAATGTTCCATAACACTATAATGTCTTTTTCTGGTTTTGTCAGTTGCAAAATAATATCACCTGCAAATAAAGCCAGATTTTCTTGACTTACCATACTGTCGCTTTTGTGTTGGTACACAAAAGAGTCTTTGTGGGTTCTGTTTAAGCAGCTTTATTCTATGCAAACATATAAGCCGCGGTGGTGCAGCGGTAGTGTTGTCTCCTCACAGCAAGAGGTTCTCCCGTTCGATTCTCGGCTGGAGCGCCTTCTGTGTGGAGTCTGCATGTCCTCCCCGTGGTCGAGTGGCATTCGAAAGACATGCGTGAAATGGGCGTGCCTTCATTTAAGGTTGGGCATCGAGCTGGCACCTCGGCACCGTAAAAATCTACTACCAATCATTAGCGGACCGGAGTTCTGCTCTGGTGTCCCCTAACCGGGAAAAGCCGAAAGACGAACAACATTGTATACAAACATATCACTGTAAAGGCTTATTGACTATAACTAAGTAACTTGTATACAAACTAACTATGGAGATCATACATGCACATTCACTGGCTGCTTCTACAAAATGGCACTAGGGATTGCATGTGTCTGGAATTTATACATACACGCACAGCCTCACATGCTTCTTAAAGACATAGCACACACGCGTTGCACTGGGATGTACATCCTCCCTCTTTGAGAAATTGATCATGCAATTTGTCATGTGATTATTTAGCATGCAGAAATTACAGATGATCTAAAGACATGCTTTATACAGTACTAAATACACACACACATATTGTATCTATGTGTATATATATATATATATATATATATATATATATATGTGTACATATATATCTATATATATATATATATATATATATATATATATATATATATATATATATACACACACACACATAGACACAATCAAGTCCATGTTGCTGTGTATTTCATACTAGGCTTAGAAACCCGTCTGTATTGTGTGGCATAAAATTGGGAATCAGATTTAGCAACTGCGACATTCTCTGCAAAATGGTTGACCTGTGGAATTTTTGAATTTCTTTCTGGAACAGAATCAGACTTTTGAACACATTCTGGTCTGGAAACGGTGTCTTACTCATTCTTTGATTTAGAATTTGCATCACAGATACAATTTTGTGATTGCAGTGATGATGATTCTGGTAAAGTAAGAAGATGATGTCTGCGAATCCTCCTATACTCCACACCCTCAATGCTTACGAAATAGTATCTTGGCTCGGCACACGTGCCTGTAATCTGTCCTATTTGATCAAAACCTTTCGTTGTCTGAATTTATACCATCTCTCCTTCCCTCAATGAATGAAGTAATCTGCTTGATCTGTCATAACTAGATTTCTGGATACTACATTTCTCCAGCAGTTGATCCTTGATGGTTTTATTGTTCTTGGAGTTAGGCTGTAACAAAGTTTATGAAATGGGTAGCATAGTTCTAGTTTGTCTGGAAAGTAGTCTTTGAGCAGGTGAACTAAGAATGTCATCATGAAGTATGTTTCTGAAATTTAAGTAAATTCAAGAATACATCGGTATTGTCACACTTTGACTTTTCAAGTAATTGCTTTCCACTGTGCACTGCTCATTCAGCTACACCATTGGATTGAGGATATTCAGGACTACTAGTGACATGTACAAAGCCCCATTCTCTTGCAAATTTTTGAAACAGCCTAGTAAATTGAATACCATTGTCAGAATAAAGTTTGGGTGGACCACCATGAACTGAGAAATGATGTTTTAACTTGGTGATAACAGCGGCTGAGGTTAAATTTGGTAGCAGATCGATCCCAAACCAGTTCGAGTAAGAGTCTATCAAAAGCAAGTAATGTTGATTGTTCCACTCAAAGATATCAGTTGCTACAGCAGACTAAGGTAGTTCAGGTATTGAATTTGCTGAAGCAGTTCTCTTTGCAAATGCGCTGTGGTACTATTACATACTGAACAAAGAAGAAAGAATTCTATCAATGTCTTTTGATAATGAAGGCCAAAATACTAGTTCTCTTGCCCTTCTTTTAGCGGATGTTAAACCTGGGTGGTCATTATGCAAAATCTGAATATATTCTTGCTGTAAGGAAGCAGGAACAACAATTTTATGACCTTTGAAAGTAATACCATCTTCCATCAACAGTTCATCTCTATAAGGAAAATGTGATTGCACTTCCGGTGATACACTAGATTGCTTTGAATGCCATCCTACATTGATGTAGTAATTAAGCTTTTGTGAAATTGGATCAGTAGTAGTGGGATCTCTCAACTCACCAAGTCCAGTGGTGGAAAAATTATGCACTGACATTACATCAAAGTCAAAAGTTTCAGCATCAAGCTGTTCTGTTGTACTTCTATGTGATCTGGATAAGGTATCAGCCAGATAGAGCAATTTACCTTTAGTGTAGACCACTTTGAAATTGTACTTTTGCAATTTGAGCATAATTCTTTGTAGTCTCATTGGAGCAGAATGCATAGGTTTCTTTAGAATGGTAACTAGAGGCTGATTATCAGTTTCAGTCTGGATAGCTCGACCATAAATATAATCGTGATACTTGGAATATGCGAAAACTATTGCCAAAAGCTCTTTCTCAATTTGACCGCAATGCATCTCAGTTTGAGTAAGTGTCCTAGATGCATAGGCTACTGGTCTGCCCTCTTGATGAATAACTGCACCAAGACCAAAATTTGAAGCATTACAGGAAAGAACAACTGGTTTATTTACATCATAGTACCTTAACATAGGTGGGGTGGCAATTTTCTGCTTAAGGTCATCAAAAGCCTTCTGATGATGTTACAACCATGACCATGCAACATTTTTGTATGTTAGCTCTCTCAAAGGTGCTGTCAGTTCACTGAAATCGGGTATAAACTTGACTAAATAGTTGACCATGCCAAGAAAATGCTGTAAACTTTGCATATTATCTGGTGCTGACATCTCTAAAATAGCTGTTTGTTTAGTTGGGTCAGGTCTTAAGCTTGTACTTGTAAACAAATGGCCTATGTACGCAACTTTTGGAAGTCTGAATTTGCACTGCAGAGGATTGAGTTTCAAGTTCACTTTACGTGCCCTGTCTAGAACTTTCTTGAGATTTCTGGTCATGCTCTGCTTCACCATTGCCTCCATTTAATAGATCATCTATTATTATGGCACAAGGATAACCCGAAAAAATTTGTTCCATTACACGGTGAAAGATTTCACTTGCCGTCTGCCATATTAACATATACCAGCGAAGGGTCTTGCAAATACATATGAATATACACACATACACATACATGTGCATAAGTAATTGGCATAAACACAATTTGTTGAATGCTTTTGTGCTCTGTACTTATACTTTCTCCCTTTAAGTTTATCGGAATTGTGCGAATGAACAACCTCTTAGCACTTTCAAATAACTGGACTTTACAAAATAAACTTTCCAGGTTTCTCAATGCTGTATCGCACTTTGTGAAAAAATAGCTTTTCAGATTTCTCGATGCTTTACTGAAGCTTTGTGAAATAACTTTTGAGATTTCTTGATGCTTTATTGTGCTTTGCAAAATAAATTTTAGAGCTATCAGCGCTTTACAAAACTTTACGGAATAGCTTTTCAACTTTTCAATGCTTTATGGAGCTTTGCAGAACAATTTCTTGGACTCTGTGATGCTTTATGGAATCTTTGATTGGTAAAGGCAGAAATGCTAAAATCATCTACTTTCGAAATTGGTAAAGGCAAAAATGCTAAAGTCATTAATCATCACTCACTATGCTTGCAGAATTGGTAAAGGCAGAAATGTTAAAGTAATCACTTGGAACTTTATAAAGGCGGAATGCTACAGTCATACGCCATTACTTGTTAAAGTCATCACTTTAAGAAACATTCAAGATCTTTACGATGCAACTGAGCAATTCACGTGCACTGTAATACTCTTGTAATCTTTTGTAAGAAACACCTTTCTGTAATGCAAGAAACATATCTAACAACAGTACAATGAGAATAAATTGAACTTCTGTTGCCCAGATTCAAAATGTTTTGAAGTATTTGCACTTTGACTACATGCAATACACTGAAATGTCCCCAAAATGGCGGTACCTTGCTTGGTAACTCTTTACAGTACAAGAATACTCTGTAATGGCAGCACTCTGCAAATAGACATGCCCACCAGAAGAACTTTCAAATAACCATGCCTTGACTGAATTACACGAGATAGCTGCACTTTGCACACAGTACACTCTTTGAAATACAAGCACAGTAATAAACACACACTGTAAGCACTTTTACACCCTCTGAGATAATTCAAATAACTTTAATTACGCCCTTGATACAATATGAAGTCGTACTTATGCCCAACACAAGCAGTCGCCTTGCTTTATTTTTGCTTACTGTGCTCTTTTCTTTTTCTTATTATATTCTTTTTGCTCATTTAAGCCCTTTTTCTTATGCCCAGGGCATTTTCCTGTGCTTGTTTTACTCTAAACATGCCCACTTCTGCCTTAAACATACTCGATGTTCTTCGTGTTTCACTGTTGCAGTCATAACTGTAGGGTGCTCCTGCCGGCAGGCAGCCCGAGGTCGGCCAGAATCCCAAAGTCTGGGTCCGGCGTCGGCTGTACAAGCTAGTACCCTGACGTCAGTACGCTCTGGTACATAGTCCTCAGCCAACGCCATCTTCTCCAGTCTTTCTTGCCGTGCGGTGGAAAGCAGCTCGCAAGTCATTGGTTGGCGATTTTCGAACAGCGTATTTTGTTGTTGTCGGTCCAAAGTTCTTACTTCTCTTCTCAAAGCTAAGTACCCCATTGGGGAATCTTTTTCTTGTTCCTCCGATGTCAGAAAAAGTTAATAATTGTATAACGTGTGGGAAACAAATACCTCATAAAGATTTCCACTCTTACTGTCTACCTTGCTTAGGCCCTGACCACGACGTTTCTTGTTGTCTGTTCTGTGCCAGGTTCAACTCTCGTACTATTAAGCGCAGGTACGATTGGGCTCTAAATTATTTTGGCAGACGCTTCAATTACAGAATGTCGTCGGACACTACCGGAATTCAAAAGAAGCGCAAAGACAAAGACAGGCCTCCGAGGTCCAAACAGGACTCGTTGCGGCTGGAGCCAGCGTCCGGTTCGGCTGTCGTCAGTGAGGCACTTTTGCAGCCCCTGTCGTCCGCCACTTCTGAACCGATGGCCGATACGGACTCCCATGGGGAGCCATCAAGGCCTACTATTTTAACTGCTGCAGGACCTTCGGACGTCGCTCCCTCAGATGGGTCCGGAACCGCTGTGCAGGTACCGGCTTCTGAGGGGGTTTTCAGGCCTACTCACATTACTATTTCAAAGGCAAAGACAAAGACTCCTGTTAAGTCTAAAGTTCCTGCTCAAGCTGCTTCTGAATCTACTCCCAGGACACAGAAGCAATTATTAAAGATGGCTGAAGATTTGCTCACAATGATTAGGGGTTCTCACCCCCCTCCTGAGAAAAGGCCTTGACAGGATGTTCCTCTGGATTCCTCTGACCAGGCTTCTGTATCTTCTGTCTCTTCCTCAGATCAGGACTATTCTTTTCCTCCTTATGAGGATTCGGATGCTGAGGACTTCTTACCCTCGGCCTCTCCGCCTGAAGATTTCTCTTTTGGGGAAACCTTGCATGAGATGAGGGAACATTTTCATTGGGAAGGTCAGGAGTATTCTGCTTCCAAGAAGAGGCTTAGAGAATTTCTTCTTCTTCCTCAGCATAGGCCTTTAGCTATCCCTCCTGTTTTGGACATTGTAGATGATGCCTTTTCTGAGGCTAATTTGAATCCTGATTCCATGCCTCCTGCTCCTTCTAAGCCTGATAGATTTGATAGGGTTCCTGACTCTCATTTATTCTTATTTAAGAACCCTTCTGCGGATCCTGAAACTATTTCTCAGGGCTCTAAGGCTGCTAAAGTTGCTTCTTCTAAAAATCCTATTCCCTCTGAGAAGGATTCTCGTGCTTTAGACAGGTGGGGAAAAAAGGTATATACTTCTGCTACCCTGTCTGTAAGGGCTTTAAATTGCCAGTTTCATATGTCTGTTTTAAAGCAAAAGCTTGCTTCCCTTCCTGCATGTGCAGAGGATAAGGAACTTCAGGATGTTTTGCATGCTACTGAACAAGTGAACAAACATAGTTTACATTGTGGTTTTGATGCTTTGGATGCTTCTTGCAGGGCTGCAGCCTCTGGTACTGTTATCAGGAGACATGCCTGGCTCCGTGAACAAAGTTTACCTGAACAGGTTAAGGCTAAGTTGTTAGATGCCCCTGTTCAGCATGATGTTCTTTTTGGATCTAAGGCTGAGGAAGTTATTAAAAAGATGGAAGAAAAGGCAAAATCTATGCAGACTGTAAAAGATTTTTTGCAAGTTCAGACTCCTAGATTTTCCAGGAATTGGCCCTCTAAAAATTGGTCCTTTCCCACGTCTGACAGGCCTCAAAGGGGAAGATATAGACGCTCCAGAGGTCGTGGTCAAGGTCAGGCCTCTTACAGATCTAGACAATGGACTGCTTCTTCACCTAAAAGGGGAGAAGACAGATCCCAATCTCAAAGAAAGCAAACTCAATGACTCTCTAAGTTGGGCTGCAGGACCCCTTCACCTGGATGCCCCTCTCGGAGGAAAACTGTCTCTTTTTTACAGAAAATGGACTCATATTACCCAGGACAGATGGGTATTGGACATGATTTTAAAAGGTTACAAATTCCACTTTCATACTTTGCCAAGGGCTTACGGTTGGCCAGATCTGCCAAAACATCAATGGTCAGAGGCCTTAAATCAAGTGGATGCTCTTCTGGCCATGAGAGCCATAGAGCCTGTTCCTCTCTCAGAGATGGGAAAAGGTTTTTATTCAAGGCTGTTTCTGGTTCCAAGAAAACAAAACTCATGGAGACCTATTCTGGACCTTTCTGTGTTAAACACCTTCTTGGAAATTCCAAAATTCAAGATGCTTACTCTGCAGCAACTAATTCCAATGCTATCTCAGGATGCCTGGATGGTGACATTGGACTTAAAGGAAGCCTACTTACACATTCCCATCAGGCAGGAGCAGGAAATTCCTCAGGTTCAAGGCAGGTTCGAGGCACTTTCAATTCTCTGTACTGCCCTTTGGTTTATCTACTGCCCAGAGTCTTTACCAAGTGCCTGGCACCAGTAGTGGCTTATTGCAGACTTCAGGGGATCCAGATTTACCCCTATTTGGACGACTGCCTTATTCAGGCAGACAGCAAAGATCTTCTACTTCAACATCTGGACTTCGTTCAACGTCTTCTCCTCCTACTGGGATTCTCAGTGAACACAAAAGTCACATTTGATCCCTTCTCAACAAATGGTATTCTTGGGAGCCCTATTAAATACAACCTTGCAAAGGGCCTTCCTCACTCCAGAAAAACAAACACAGCTGGCTTCTATTTTCAACACCTTGGCAACTCTATCTCAGCTCACTGCAAGGAAATTCCTGCAGACTCTGGGCTACATGGCTTCCTGCATTCTGTTGATTCCAAATGCAAGGCTTCATATGAGAAAGCTTCAATGGTATCTGAAAAGTGTATGATCACAACATCATCACGATCTGGATATTCTGATTCCTCTGATCCCCTGTCTCCAGAGGGAATTCCTCTGGTGGTCCAGGGCATGTGTTTTAAACGAAGGAAAGCCTTTTCGTCTACCTCAACCTACTCAAATCCTGACCACGGATGCCTCGGATTATGCTTGGGGAGCACACTTTCTAGACAATTGCCAGCAGGGAACCTGGACAAAGGACCATCTTCACTGGCACATCAATCTGAAGGAAATGTTGGCAGTTCAAAATGCTCTTCTAGCCTTCAAGAACCTTTTGCAACCAGGGCCTCTGCTAATTCGCACAGACAACACCACGGTCATGTGGTATATCAACAAGCAAGGGGGTTCTCATTCGTACCCCCTTTGCAGACTAGCTATGGCCTTATGGGACACAGCTCTAAATTTGAATCTACATCTCCAGGCTCAATTCATTCCAGGGGAACAGAATCTCTTAGCAGACAGCCTGAGCAGAAACATTTCAGATCCTCACGAATGGATGCTAGACACCAACTTATTCAACAGGATTACTGCAGTTTGGGGATGTCCCCAGATAGATCTGTTTGCATCCCATCTCAATCACCAGCTGCCTCGCTTTTGCACCAGGTCCTTCCACAAAACAGCTTGGAAAGTGGATGCCCTGTCCTTCAGCTGGAGAAGCCTTTCAGGATATGCCTTCCTCCTCTTCCTCTACTACCTCGGGTATTACTGAAGATAAAACAGGACAAGCCCAAGTTCCTCATCTTGATTGCTCCAAATTGGCCTCGACAGTTTTGGTACCCAACTTTAAAGCACCTGTTCTTGGAGCCTCCTTGGATTCTCCCTCAGAACCCTTCTCTTCTGTCCCAGCATCAGGGTCAGTTACTACATTCCAATCTCAAGACCCTTTGCCTGGCAGCTTGGCTCTTCAAAGGAGTTCGATTTCCTCTAGTCTTCCCAAACAAGTGTTGGATGTTCTTCTGGAAGCTAGACGGCCTAGTACTAGGAAATCCTATGCCTCTAAATGGAAGAGGTTTTGTATTTGGATGCAGGACCGAGGCTCGGATCCTCTGGTACCTGATCTCTCTTCTATTTTGCTTTACCTTTCGGATCTTTTATCTAAAGGGCTCTCGTTTTCTTCCATTAAGATTCATGCTTCTGCTATTTCTGCTCATTTCAATTCTGACCCTCCTGTTTTTTCTCATCCTTTGGTGAGACAATTCTTGAGAGGGGCTAAAAATTTATGGCCTCCCAGGACCCCTCCTGTTCCTGCCTGGGATCTTAATTATGTTTTAGAAAAGCTTACTCTGCCTCCTTTTGAGCCTGCTGCATCTTCAGATATCAAGTTTTTATCTTGGAAGACTGTTCTTTTATTGGCATTGACTTCTGCCAGAAGGGTCTCAGAGTTGCAGGCTCTCATGGCTGTGGAACCATACCTTATTTTCCATCAGGACAGAGTATCCTTGAGGACCAATCCTACATGTTCTTCATCTCACATTGCTGCAGTCCTTACACTTGGGTAGTCCGCTGTCCTCGGTCGGCCCGAATATCAAAGTATAAGGCTGACGTCGGTCAAGGCGCATTTGACTGACATCAGGACGTCAGGGTACAAATGCGCATGACCGACGTCATATCCTCAGTCTTTTTTGCCGCATGGTCCGATGCAGAAGCAGCATTGCAAGTGCCGGTTGGCGTTCTGAGATTTTTCGATTTCGAAGTTTCAGACCGAGTTCAAAGTTGGCTAAGTACCCCGTTGGGGAATATTTTAGTTTTTTCTTGCCTCAGTGATTTACCGGATGTCAGAAAAAGTCAATAATTGCATTTCTTGTGGGAAACAGATACCGCATAGAGATTATCATACTTTGTGTATTCCTTGCTTAGGGCCTGAGCACGACGTTGTTGGCTGTCGCTCTTGTGCTAGATTTTATAAACGCACTATAAAGAGGAGATTGGATTGTGCAAGGTTAGTCTTTGGGAAGCGGTGCAATTATAAAATGCCGTCGGATGCTCCGACGCCCGCTTCTACAAAGAAGCGCAAGGACAAAGCAGTTAAGCCTAGGCTGGAAGAACCGTCTGTACCGGACGCTGGTTCTTTAGAGGTGTCGGTGGAGCCGGTGGCTCCACCGGAGGTTTCTTTGTGTTCCAGGGTGAGACTTTAGTATTGCAAGATGTGGCCTCTCAGGAGGCAAGTCAAGCTGAGGGGGCTTCTCAGGTTACTATACTCCCCTCCCTTCCAAGGGTGGCTAGGCCCTCTCCTTCTGTTTCTAAGGCTTCTCCCAGGGGCAGGCCAGGTTTAGCTTCAGTTGGTGTTACCCCTAGCTCTTCAGGTACTGTGCCCAAGAAGCACATGCTTAAAATGGCAGAAGATTTGATTACTTTGATTAGGGGTTCTATGCCCCCTCCTGATAAGAGGCCTAGGGTGGAGCCTGAGCTGGGGGGTTTTGAGCAGGCTTCAGATGTGTCAGAGTCTTGGCTGAAGACTTGCAGGAGTACTCTCCTTATTCTGATTCTGATGTGGATGATTCTACTCCTTCTGCTTCTCCTCCTGAGGATTTTTCTTTTTCAGAAACTCTTCATTCCATGAGGGAGCATTTTAAGTGGGAAGGTCAGGACTTCTCTGATTCCAGGAAAAGGCTTAGGGAATTTTTGTTTTACCCCAGCATAGGCCTTTGGCTATACCTCCTGTTTTGGATGTAGTGGAAGATGTTTTTACAGAGGCTTCCCTTAATCCTGATTCTTTGCCTCCTGCTCCTGTTAAGCCGGATGGGTATTACAGGGTGCCTGAAGCTCATAAGTATCTTTTTAAGAGTCCTAGGGCAGACCCAGAAACTGTTAGCCAGGGGCCTAAAGGTGTTAAGGCTTCTGTTGTTAAGAATCCGGTTCCTGCAGACAAAGAGGCTAGGGCCTTGGATAGATGGGGAAAGAAAGTTTATACTTCTTCCACTCTTGCTATGAGGGCTTTGAATTGCCAGTTTCACATGTTGAAATACCAAAACTATCTCCTTTCACAATTAAAGTCTAAGGTTGATGCTTTGGCAGTAGGTATTGATTGTAAAGAGTTGCAAGATTTAGTGCATGTTTCTGAACAGGTGGGTAAGCATTCTTTGCACTGTGGTTTTGATGCTGTACAGGCCTCGTCTAGGGTGGCTGCCACTGGGTCAGTTCTTCGCAGGCACGCCTGGCTAAGGGATCAAAATTTGTCTGAACATGTTAAAACAAGGATTTTAGATGCTCCTTTACAATCTGACGTGTTGTATGGTCCTCCTGTTGAGGCAGTTTTAAAGAAAATGGAAGACAAAGCAAAGTCTATGTAGACTGTTAAAGATTTTTTGCAGGTTCAGCCTCCAAAGTTTAGCAGAAATTGGCCTGCTAAAGGGTGGACGTATCCTTCTTATGATTCCCAGTCTAGGGGTAGATCTAGACGTGGTAGGGGCAGAGCTCAGGGCTCTTTCAGGCCTAGAACAGGGAGTTCTCCTGCACAGTCTTCAGGTGAGGGCAGGGGTCAGTCCTTTCGTAAACAGACCCAATGACCTACCTTTTCAGCTGCCAGAGCCTTCTCGTCTGGCAGCACCTTTGGGAGGAAGGTTGGCACTTTTCAAAGAAAATTGGAGTTTAATTACCCAAGACAAATGGGTATTGGATATCATACACCAAGGTTACAGGTTTTATTTCCATACCTTGCCTCCATTCAGGGGCATGCCAGACGTTCCTCCTCAACAAAGAATAGAGGCTCACAAGCAAATTTCTCTGTTACTTCAACTAGGGGCCATACAGCCGGTCCCTATGCCAGAAGTGGGCCTAGGATTTTATTCTCGCCTGTTCCTAGTACCAAAGAAGGGGAACACGTGGAGACCAATTTTGGATCTATCTATCCTCAACACTTATCTGGACATTCCCAAGTTCAAAATGTTGATGTTACAACAGCTTTTGCCTCTGCTGGGCAAAGATCATTGGATGGTAACTTTGGATCTCAAGGAGGCTTACCTTCATGTTCCTATCAGACTAAGTTGCAGGAAGTATCTGCGTTTTCGAGCTGGGACTTTTCACTATCAGTTCTCTGCATTGCCCTTTGGCTTATCTACTGCGCCCAGAGTGTTCACAAAAGTTCTGGCTCCAGTGATAGCTTTCTTCAGGCTGAAAGGAATACAGATCTATCCTTATTTGGACGACTGCCTGATTCTGGCTCAAGGAACGGAAGAGCTTCTTCGTCATTTGGAATATGTGATAGCAGTGCTAAGATGCCTAGGGTATTCTGTGAACGAAATAAAGTCCAGTCTAGTACCCTCTCAAGACATGTGCTTTCTGGGTGTGAGACTGAATACAGCATCCCAGATGGCCTTTTAACCCCGGACAAACAAAAGAGTCTATCCTTTACTTCCATCAGCTATCTCATCAGTCCGGGCTGACTGCAAGGACAGTCCTTCAAGCCTTAGGGTTCATGGCATCTTGTATTCTGGTGCTTCCCAATGCCAAACTGCATATGAGGAAGCTACAATGGTATCTCAAAAATGTATGGACACAGCACTGCCAGGATCTAGACACTGTCATTCAAATAATACCTTGCATTCAAAAGGAATTTTTGTGGTGGGCTCAGGAATGTCACCTAAACAAGGGACTCTCTGTGACCCGGCCAGAGGCGAGTCAGTTTTAACGACAGATGCCTCAGACAAAGCTTGGGGAGCTCATCTAAATGGAAAGTGGATACAAGACAAGTGGCCTGCCAGACTACAGCATCTACATATCAATCTAAAGGAGATGTTAGCAGTCCAGTTTGCATTAATAGCTTTCAAGGATTTACTTCTTCCAGGGCAGGTGTTGATTCTAACAGACAACACAACTGTCATGTGGTACATCAACAAGCAAGGGGAACGATTCTTACCCTCTATGCAGGCAAGCAATGATTTTGTGGGAGACTGCTCTCAAGTTACAACTCAATCTTCAGGCAAGGTTTCTGCCAGGAGCACAGAACTCCTTAGCAGATGTGTTGAGCAGGCGAATTATGGATCCCCACGAGTGGAAATTGGATCCTCATGTGTTTCAGAAATTGACAGTGTCATGGGGAACTCCAGACATAGATCTGTTCGCTTCTCCACTAAACCATCAGCTGCCAAAGTTTTGCACAAAAGGTTTCATCCCACAGCTTGGAAAGTGGATGCTCTTTCTTTCAATTGGAGCAATCTTCATGTGTATGCCTTTCCACCTCTGCCTCTCCTCCCAAAGGTACTTCTAAAGGTCAGACAGGACAAGCCAAGGATGATTTTAATAGCTCCAGATTGGCCTCGACAGCACTGGTACCCATTACTGAGAAGTCTGGTACGGAAGCCTCCATGGCCTTTGCCTTGATTCCACACCTGTTGTCACAGGAGGACAGCCATTTGCTCAATGTCAAACTTCACTCTCTTCACCTAACAGCCTGGCATATTCTGTTTTGAACCATAAAGGGTCTCAACTTCCACAACAAGTTTTGAATGTGATTTTGGAAGCTAGAAGGCCTAGTACAAGGAAAGTGTACGCAGATAAATGGAAGAGATTTTTATTTTGGAGTGCAGCAAAAGATTTTGATGTTTCTGAGCCTAATTTGAGTGTGGCTCTTCAATATCTTACTGAGTTACTGGACAAAGGTTTGTCTTTCTCTTCTATTAAGGTTCATGCTGCAGCAATTTCGGCTCACTATGATTGTGACCCACCATTGTTTTCTCATCCTTTGTTTAAGCAATTTCTTAGAGGGGCAAAGAATATAAGACCCCCACGAAGAGCTCCTACTCCTTCTTGGGATCTCAATTTTGTGTTGGAGAAACTCACTCTACAACCTTTTGAGCCTGCAGCTACTTCTGAGTTGAAATATTTGTCATGGAAGACTGCTTTTTTGTTGGCAATTACTTCTGCAAGAAGGGTTTCTGAATTGCAGGCCCTTATGGCGGTTGAGCCTTTCTTGATTTTCCATAAGGATAGGGTATCATTACGTACTAATCCTTTCTTTTTGCCTAAGGTGGTTTCTAGTGTGGCTTTAAACCAAACTATTCATTTGCCTACTTTTTATGCAAATCCCCAAAATAAAGGGGAAAAGATTTTGCACACTTTAGATGTACACAGGCAGTTGCGATATTATTTGGACAGAACTAAAGGGTTCAGGCAGTCTCAGCAGTTGTTTGTTTCTTTTGCTTTGAGTTCTCAGGGCAAGCCTGTGTCAAAACAAACTATTTCTAAGTGGATTGGGTTTTGCATTGCTTTCTGTTATTCCCATCATGGCAAGGAGATTCCAGCTGGGATTAGGCCTCATTCCACTAGGGCTACTGCCACTTCAACAGCTTTTTGAGGGAGTGGCAACCAAGGATATTTTGGAGGCAGCTACTTGGAGTTCAGTGCATACTTTCTCTAGGCATTATCACCTGCCACTTTACTCTAAATCCAGGGCTGGTTTTGCCACTGCTGTTTTGCAGGGCATCTTGGCAGCTCCTGCTTCCTTGTAGTTAGCCATCCTCCCTTACCTCTGCTTTGGGATTCTACCCAAGTGTAAGGACTGCAGCAATGTGAGATGAAGAACATAGTACAGTTTTGTACCTACCATAAATGTAGATGTTCAAGATCCACATTGCTGCAGTCCAATTTACCCTCCCTCCTTCCCTCTGTAGTTAGAGGTGGTTGTGTGGGTTGGGTTGTACATATTGTGTATTTTGTATATATTGTACATATAGTTAGTGCAAGGGTGGTGGGTTGGTTGTTTGCTGTCTTTTGGTTTTGACCTTTATTTTTAGGGTCTTCTGACATCTGGGGCAAGAAAAGACTGAGGATATGACGTCGGTCATGCGCATTTGTACCCTGACGTCCTGATGTCAGTCAAATGCGCCTTGACCGACGTCAGCCTTATACTTTGATATTCGGGCCGACCGAGGACAGCGGACTACCCAAGTGTAAGGACTGCAGCAATGTGGATCTTCGAACATCTGCATTTATGGTAGGTACAAAACTGTACTTTTCATGCCTAAGGTGATTTCGAAAGTGGCTTTAAATCAGACAATTCACCTTCCTACTTTCTTTCCTAATCCTCAAAATAAAGGGGAAAGGATTTTGCATTCATTGGATGTACACAGGCAGTTACGATTTTACCTGGACAAGACTAAAGAGTTCAGAAAGTCTTCTCAATTGTTTGTTTCTTTTGCCTCCAGTTCTCTTGGAAAACCTATTTCTAAACAGACTATTTCCAAATGGATTGCTTATGGAATCAGATTTTGTTACACTCATCATGGGAAACAGTTTCCAGGTACCATTAGAAGTCATTCTACTAGAGCAGCTGCCACTTCTACAGCTTTCCTCAGAGGAGTTCCTACCAAGGAGATCTTGGAAGCTGCCACTTGGAGTTCTGTGCATACTTTTTCGAAACACTACAATCTCCCACTGTATTCTAAGACCAGGGCAGGCTTTGCCTCTGCTGCTTTGCAGGGCATTCTTGCCTCTCCTTCTTCTGTCTAAAGCCTCCTCCCCTTTTTCACTGCTTTGGGATTCCACCCTACAGTTATGACTGCAACAGTGAAACACGAAGAACATAGTACAGTTGTGTACACCTACCATAAATGTAGATGTTCGAGTGTCTTCACTGTTGCAGTCGGTGTTTCCCTCCCTCCTATCCCCTCTTTTTTCTCTTTTGTGGTGTATTTGTGTTTCCTTATTGGATTAATTTTTGTTTTATTGGGGACTTCTGACATCTAGGGCAAGAAAGGCTGGAGAAGATGGCGTCGGCTGAGGACTATGTACCAGAGCGTACTGACATCAGGGTACTAGCTTGTACAGCCGACGCCGGACCCAGACTTTGGGATTCTGGCCGACCTCGGGCTGCCTGCCGGCAGGAGCACCCTACAGTTATGACTGCAACAGTGAAGACACTCGAACATCTACATTTATGGTAGGTGTACACAACTGTACTTTCTGCTTTAAACATATTCATTTTGTCTTAAGCATGCTTGTTATATACTTTAAAGTAAATCTTGTCAAATACATCATATCCATTTTCTTTAGTTAAACTTTTTTGTACTTTCCGCTTGCCTGATAATGCGGTTTGTGGCCTTCTAATGCCCCTTTCTTGCCTATTTGCATTGAGTAAATAATTTTTATTATTTTTCATTACCTGTGATTCTTTCTGGTTGTGTTTGTACTGTTTTCTGTCAGGTTTACCTTCGCTGTCATCTTTACATCTCTTTGCTCCAAATGGTCTTCTCTCTTCCATCCTGGTTCTGATACCATATCGCTTTCGTGTCGGTACACAAATAAACAAGTCTTTGTGGGTTCTGTTTAAGGAGCTTTATTCTATACAAACACATTACTGTAGAGGCTTATTGTCTATAAGTAAGTTGTATACAAACTGCATTCATACATGCTTACTCACTTGCTGCTTCTACAAAATGGTACTAAGGATTGCACATGTCTGGAATTTATATGTGCACCCACAGCCTCTCATGCTTCTTAGACATAGCGCATACACGTTACACTCTGATCTACACATACCAATTATATCTCTTTGCAAACTCTGTAGGCAGATCGTGGAACTCACTTCATAGGTTCATAGATTAGTATTAGGCTAACTGCCCTTGCAAGCCATTTTTAAGCCTAGCCAATTATCCCTTGTGAGACTCGAACCCTGCAACTTGTGTTTGTAAGGCAAACGCCTTAACCATTAGGCCACCCTTGGGTCCAGCTGACATTACTTTACTTGCCTCCGTAGGTCAATTTAAAACTAGACTCAGACAACATCTGACACTAAACTGGCTATGTCATTGTATCAACCCTGGCTAACTTTCTTCTAGATTGTGGAAAATCTATTAATCATCCACTGTTTAATTTACCCTTGGCTTTCATCAGAGTTTATCTCTAACCTGTGGAACATGTTTATTATTGTTTGCTTATGTACTCTTTGTCAAAATTATAATTTTAACATGTTTTTAATGTTTCTGTTTACCTGGAGCTTTTCTCCCCGGGCCTCCGCTGAAAATGGACAGTGCATCCAGTTGGACTATCCTGGTCAACAAATGTAAAATAAAATATCCTTGAATTTCTGAGTTCCTTATTTTCTTTACCAGTGGTTCTAAATATAATACAAATAATAAAGAGGAAAGAGAACAGCCCTGCCTGGTTCCTCTGCTCAAGCAGAAGTTATCAGAGAGGACCCCACCAACTTTAAATTTCACCTCCAATCTCTTCATATATTCTCCTAATCAACCTTATATTTTTTTTCATAAAATACAAATGCTTCCATTGCCCTGCTCATAAAGTCCCAACTTACTCTGTCAAATGCTTTCTCTTCATCAAGACCCACCAACAGCAATGGTATTTTCTTACATTCTGCTTCCCTCTGGATCATCAGTGTTCTGTTAATATTGTCAAATGTTTGCCTTCCTTCCACAAAACCACATTGATCCATATCTGTCAGTGTTTGGCATTACTTTTGGCATTCTTTTAGTCATTATAGACATGAGCACTTTATAATCATGGTTTAGTATTGAAATAGGCCTGTATGAAGCTGTATCTGCTGGATCCTTATCCTCTTTAGATACTGTAGCTACCACTGCTTTCTTCCTGGATGGTGGTACTTCTCCTCCTCTTAAAATATTGTTAACAAAACCTTCCAGATCTTTATCAGTTTTTTTTTCCCTCCTAGTTTCCAAACTTCCACAAGAATACCATCTATTCCTGGGGACTTTACATCACAATTTTTATCTCGTCTCCTCCTGTCCTGTTAGTAATTGAGCCTCGTCTGCTTCTAACCTTGACATACTTAATTCTTTCAAAACATTTCCATTTGTATCTTTTCTTGATTTTCATATTTCTCTGCTTTATAGAGACTCTCATAGAATTTCCGAAATATTTATTGTACCGCTACATGATCTCTTGTTACCTTCTTTGTTATAGGCTCCCTAAGTTTGGCAGCAGCCCTTTCTCCTTTCTGTTGCCTGAGTTGTTGTGCTAAAAGTTTTTGTGCTCTAGTCTTATTATCAAAAAACAGTTTAACAGCAATCTTTCTAAGCTTGTACATATTATCGAGGTAATCCCATATTTTCTGCCTAGCATTCTGTTCTTCTTCTTCCATGAGATTCCCCATATTCTGCAATAATTTCACATTTGTCAGTCCCTCTAAATATTTCTTGTTACTTCTTAACCATAGCTCTCTTTTCTTTTATTTCCACCCTGTTTTTAAACTCCACCTTAATTTCATCCCACTCGTTAGCTATATTTTCAAAAGACATTTCTATCCTTCCTAACAGCTCCTGAGTAATCTCCACTACTCATTCCTTAAGTCCTCTCTTTTCATCAGATAGGTGGGAAAGCACCAATGTCTCATTTTTATTTCATTACCCTGTGTTTTTGTTTTAGCTGTTATTGGCACATGATCTGAAATAGTTATTGGGTGGGTATCAAGACTTTCAATTAAATGTACATATTACTGTGAAATGTAAATTCTGTCTAGCCTAGCCCAGTTTTTATATATTGGGGACTAATGTGTAAATTTACTCCAAACTCCTATTACTGAATTCACATCTTCCATGCAAAATATTTTCATAAATTTTCTTCAAAAATCTACCCTCCTTTGTTATATTTTCCTTCTTGGCTCCTCGGACACATCTCCACTGCTGTAAATCAAGTTCCAGTTACCACCGATAAGTAATATTCCTTGCTGAAAACTGATTATTTCAACAAGAATTTCTTAAGGTCCATTACAGCAGTATTAGGTGGAATGTAAATGCATGCCAGTGTAATCCTCCTCCCTTGCCAGTAGCCCTTTAGCACTACAAATCTGTCATTATCATAGTTTTGTATCCTCTTCTATCACTATTGGAGCTCCTCTTGCAATTAATATAAGCACTCCTCTTTTCCTTTGTCCCAGGTATTCCACTGAATAACCATTTTGAAAACCTTTCCTTATCAAATTCACATGTTTATTTCTAAGTGTGTCTCCTGTAACATAAACATTTGCACTCTGCATTTTAGTATAGTGCACTACTCTTTCTTGTTTGTATTTATATATGAGGCCATTTACATTTAAAGACATTAAAGAAAGCATCATTGTATTAGTTATTATTCCCACCTTTTATGCATAATACCTTTTGTATTAAGTGTCTAGTTCCAGCTTTTGTGTTGCATGCATACACTGTTTGGCAGGTTGAACTTTTGTACACTTGTTTCTTGTCATTTACATTTGAGCCTATATCACATCTTAAAACTTTTTGTTTTATTGAAAGCCCTCAAACAAAAAACAGTCACACCCCCAATACTAACACACAAAACTATGTACACCTTCCAATACGGAAACTGTATCCTCCTTTAGGAGCAAATGTCCCAAACTGACAGCCATGCTCACAGACTTGAGTTAACCTAAAAGAAATGTCATACATGCTAAGAGGCATGGTGCAGCCTGTGCTTCAACTAAGTGCTGATTGGTTTTGTCTTATCTTTATAGCTCTCCCAGCTGGAAAAAAAACCCTCAATATTTTCAGAGAACATTAGCTGCCTTGGGAAAGCCCCTGAATGCTTTCAAAGAACATTATCTACTGTGAGAAAAAAAACAAATGCCTTCAGAGAGCATTATGTCTTAGCTAGTTTCTTCTTCTTTTTTTTTTCTTCCTCAGCCACTGATTCTCCACCAGACTATAGCCAGTTTCTCTTCATCAGATTGTCTCAATGGAGACATGAGAACCAGACAGCCAGTTTCTGTTGGTAAGATTGTTTCCATGGAAACATGAAGACCAGCTGCAGAATTGTTACTGAGCTTACATGTATTTGCTAGAAAAAGTCTCATAATATTCAATGTTCTTTTTCATTTACTTGCTCTCTTAAAACTTAATAGATCAGTCTAAGTTATTTAATCCAGTCACTTCCCCATACAAGAATGAGAAAAAGCACATTAATTTTTCTTTTATCATGCTTTTTAACCAGGCTTTTTTATACGTTGCATTGCCTACATTTCTTAAAACTGAACATGAAGAGAGAGAAGGGAGAAAGAAAAAAAAACAGTAGCACCGGTTTACAGTTCCTATTACACTTAAAAATAACTGAAAACAACTTTACTTTATAGCATGTAAAGGAAACCACATGCCACAAAATTGCTACTCTTTAAGAAAAAAATATTTATTTTCAGTTAGCTTTCTCCCTCCTCTTGCCCACCCCAAAGCACTTTTTCAAACATTAATGGCATGAACTAGGGCATATGCTTTAGAGTCCCCCACAAATCCAACAAACTCTGAAAAAATCCAATATTTCCAGATTTTCTTGTTTTGTCATTTTTCACAAGTAAAATTATTGCTTTGTAATTCCATATTAAGTTACTGGTTTTATTACTGTTGGTCTCCGAAATCCTGTCTCTGCTTCAGTTCCAGCATACTCTCAATTCTTCTGGTCAACTCTCATGCTCCCTTCCTTCCTTTTTTCAACATTGAAAGGTTTCCCAGGTACAGTTGCTCTGTAGTCTGTATTACCAGAAGAACAAGAAGCAGAATATTCTCCTGTTTCACAGATGACTTTTTGTTGGACAAACATTTGTATTTCCTCCTTAGCATGTACTTCATCAAAAATTATTTTGACCCTCCAGGGAAGAATACCTTGAAGACAGCTGCAGACAGCAGTTTTAATCTCACAGCTGGATCTCAAAATTCCCTAAATAGAGGAATAAATTTGCTCCTCTTATGTCTGGTGTACAGTGAATACTCATTCTCTGCAAACACTTTGCTGTCTCCCACTTTTTGTACTTTGTCCTTCTGCCACAATTTCTTCAGAATCGACTCCTTCTGCTGGTAAGATTCCATCTTTACTGTTAAAGGTCTAGGTTGCTTTCTTATAGCCAGCTTTGGAGCATAAACACAATGTGCCCTTTCAACTAACAACTCCTGCTGTGGAATACCATTCCAGTTGCTCATTTGTGCTTTCATCAAATTAACTCAGTCTTTTCCTTCTAGCTTCTCTGGTATAGCTGAAAATCTCAGGTTTTCCCTCCTTGCTCTGTCTAATACTATTATTTTTTGAAACATCTCTTCCTGAGCAGTCTCATATTCAGCCAGCCTTTTCTTTATTTTGAACTCTGATTTTTGCAGCTTTATCATCTCATCTGAATATCTGTTAAAGCTTCTTCTATTTTTTCCAGTCTTTTGTTGTTTCTATTGATATACTCCATCATTGTTTTGTTTATTTTAACCAGGTCTGTATGCAGTTGTGTTATATCTTCCTGTAGGTTACTGGAAGTCATGTCTGAAGGTTGCACGGCTTTTTGCTGAACAGCTGCAGATCTCTCCCCAGTTAGTGCTTCTTCCTCACATTTTGTAGCTGATGTTTTCCAGGTCTTCTGTGTTTCTTTATTCCTGGCATCCAGGCAGTGCACTTACTAACCAGTTACTGAAATTTACCCATAAACACAACTCTACTCACCATCTCTGCTGAGTTTCTGTTTACACATCTGAAGAACTAGGAATAAGCTGTTACTCAGTGTGCAGCCATCTTGGAAGTCTGATTGTTGAACTGACATTGTCAGTGGTGCAGGTTGACAGCTTGTCTTTGTATCAGTGGGCAAATTAAAAGCAGTTGTAAATGGAAGCTTCCTCATCAGGACCATCTGAAAACATTTGCTGAGACTAGCACTATTAATGAGCAGTGTCACTGCATATAAAACAAATGCAGTTGTATCACTCATTTTATTTATCAGAATTTTTTTCTGGGCAGTGCAGGCAGTTAACCTCACAACCATTGGCTCTTCATTTTCGTTCTTTGCTAGTGTTCCTTCTGTATGGAGTGTGTAATCCCCCCCTCCCTGGTGTCTGTGTGGGGTTTTACTGGATGGTATGGTTTCTTCTCACATCCCAGAGAAGTGTTGTAGATGAATTCTTGTTTCTTCAAATGGCCCTTAAGGGTGTGTGTGTGTGTGTGTGTGTGTCTGTGTGTGTGTGTGTGTGTGTGTGTGTGTGTGTGTGTGTGTGTGTGTGTGTGTGTGTGTGTGTGTGTGTGTGTGTGTGAGTGTGTGTGTGTGTATTTGTGGGTATGGGTGCTTGTATCTTGTAAAGGGTTGGCACTCTAGTTAGAATTAGTTCCACTGCCTTGGTCCCAAAGAGTGAAAGGATAGGTTCATTCCTCCATAATTCTAAAATGGATTAAAAGTCACACTGACTCAGTTCAAAAGTCCATAATGCAAACCTCCACACATTCTGTTATCCTAGTCATTTGCAAGAAGAGTTTCACTGTCAGTTGCCTATTTGGTGCCAGGATTCACCATGTTATGCATGCACATAAGATCTTGCACCACAAGTACATGTATGACACAATCATGAGCATGTGGGTGTAAATGACTTTAGACATACCTCTCTGCACTCTATGAAGGGGGAAATGATGGAACTGTCTCATATGTGTCTGACGCAGGAAAGAACCTAGCCTTGAGCAGCATTCTACCATCACAAACAAAGCATTATACTCTTCAAAATTAGTTTAACTTATGGTATCATTCCAAGGGGTTACATTATATGTTAGCCTGGGAAGCAGTGGTATATGGTCTAACTGCTTTGTCAGGGATGGCGTGCATCCATCCCCACAAGGCTTTTGTGTATTGGCTAAATCTTTTGTCTACCCTCATAATGCCTTTTTTAGGCAATGTCAGTCTTCTAAAATTTCAAACATAATGAAACAGAATCCATATATGTTTGCCACAGAGATCTTTTTCACGGCCATTAACAGCACCCCAACAGTGTAAGGTTTCAGTGCTTGCCACACATTTAGACCCACTTCATAGATGATGGCACTAAAGGAGGTAAGGTCTCTCAATTCTTAAAAAAAATCACCTCTATTCTCATTAGATAAGATAATGACTTGGAACTCCTCCATTCCCAATTTACTATTAAAAAATTCCTTTATTATATCATAGCTAACTTTAGGACTCCATCTATAACCCCCTCTCAACCCACACCTCCTGCCTAAGACGTTTGGACTCCCTGTGCATTAAGCCAAACACTATTCTACTGGGAGACTTGTGCATCCTCAAACATGTATGCCCCGTACAAACTCCCTGGACCATTTAGTCCGTACCTTAACCAGGGGAGATAAAATCCTGAACTTTGCCCTTAGTATAGGGCAGTGGGGTAGCTTTGCCCCCCACAAACTATAACTTCCTCCCTCATCAAATTGGATCCCAAATCAATCATGTCCACCTTATGACTGAAGTAAGCATCTTCTGGTGTTCGGGATTCAGAGATTATGCAAAGGCTAATGTACTAAAACTGAGTGGTGACCTAGCCAAATTCAAAAGCCTCTTCCGTACTGACAACCTCATTGCTTATGTAGAGCCCTTTACCATTCTGTGCACTTGTAAATAGCTGCGTAGATGCATCAGTCTCCCTCAGAAATAAATACAATCCCAAATTTAAAAATAAATCCCTATAGTGGATCTTTTGATAAATAGGCTGCAGGAGCCCTGACCCATGAGTCAACCAAAGTCAAATATGAGGTAAAAAATAACCATACAGACAAAAGATAATCACAAATCCTTCTTTAACTATGTGAGTAACCTCAGAAACTATGCCCAGCATTATGCAGAGCTAATAGTAAGGGATATCACATACTCAGACTTGGAGGATTTAGCCAATCTTCTAGTTGACAAATTTAGTTTAAACTTCACCCCCTCCCCTCTTATATTCTCAGATTATATACCTGCATCTACAGCTCCCCCAAAAATCTCCCTATAAGTCCTCTCACTGTCCAAGGCCAAGGGTACTACCTCTATGGCACTGGATAACATACTAGTCTACTTACTGGTCACGCTGAAACATGACTCGCCATACTGCCTAAAGAGCTTATTCAGTACCAGCCTCCAAACAGGCTTTGTGACAGCTGAGTGGCGCACAGCAACAATCATCCCCTTGCACAGAAGTGGAGCATCAGTGGGCATGGATAATTATAGGTCCATAATCCTGACCAGCCTCATATGTAAGGCTATGGAAAGGATCGTTATGGAATTAATAAATAAGGACATAGGTAACCTAGAAACTCTTGATCCTAGCCAGTTTACATTTGTCAGGGGCAGTTCCTGTCTACTGAATGTAGTTGACTTCTTCAGTGGGATTACTTAAGCAATGGATAAGGATAAATTGGTGCACATCACATATCTAGACCTCACAAAGGCATTCAACACCATCCCACACTTTGGTATTGTCAGTGGCAGCTGGTGACTTCAAATCAAAGGAGGGCTGCAGGAACCAGCCAGATGGGGTGTGGATAACTGGAATGGGTCAAGGCTATATTACAGTAGAGTCAACATTGGCCATGCTTACAATTTTACTTTTATTAATGTATCTGTGATGAACATAAACAGCCACATCTTGTAGTCCATTTTGTTTCACCTAAATGCAAACATTGGCCATGCTTACAACGTTTCTTTTATTAATGTATCTGTGGTGAACATAAACAGCCACATCTTGTAGTCCATTTTGTTTCACCTAAATGCAAATTAGTCTTCCAAAGCCAGAATTATGGTAGTAAACAACAGAGCTAATCATTTCATCCTCAAACCTGGCAAGTTTGACCCTGCCAGGTTAAAAACATAAAAGAAAGAGAAAAACAATAATAATGGTTGCTTTAATGCATTTTTTTCACATGAACTGTAGTTGGATGTCAGAACTTGCAACCGATTCTAGTTCACCCAAGTACGTCTTAGTCCTGCAAAGCTAGAGTTACAACAACAATACAGTGGGACAATCACCGCATACGCAAACAGCCCCCATGCCCATGGTTTGTTAATCTTTTAGGGGTTTGCCAAAATACATAATTAGGTCTAAAGGATGTTTAACAGCTCCTTTTTGACATTCTGCCAGGTATGACACCTGATGACTGATCTTATGGCCACCTTCCTAGAAACTACGTCCACAGCAGTGTAACTGCATTTGATCACATTCCCCACTTTACTTTTTTCAGACAAATGAACAGATGAATAAATTTCATATTTTGAGATTTCAGTGGCTTGCCATGAATTTCTGTGCATAAGTCATCAATATGTGTGAGGATTTCTTCCTGATAACTAATTACGTGTTTGACAGTTTATTACCTAGCAAACCAGAGAGGCTGACCAAATCTGTAAAAAGGCCCTGGCTTCCCTAATGTTTGGTAAAGTCTTATGCCATGGGACCAGATTACTTCCTTTTCACACTTTTATTAAAATTGCAACATGATCTGCCAACAGGTTCTTGTAAAGGTGCTGGTGCACTGGTTGGACTCTGTAAGACCTGACTGATTTTTCTGGTACAAGGGGGGGGATTGGGAGTTTGTCTGTAGGCAAGCTGCTAAAATGCATCCTCAAAAGCATTGAAAACCATGGAAGCAATTCCTCTTGGGCTAAGAGATCAAAATCTGTTTACTGCCTGATGACTTCCTTTGTGTGTCATTTGAAATTCTCCTTACCTTAACAAGGGGTGTCTGAAAGACACCTCATCTTGTGGAGATCCCAACAAAATGGAGTCCCCATAATCCAGAATTGTGCAGATCAAGTAATCTTCTTCATCTGAGGATAAGCTGGTGTCTGTGACCTGGCAGGCATCTCTTTTCCATTTACATTTTTCAGAGGGCATGTGCGCAGGATACTTGTTCCTAACTGGTTGCCACTTCAGGAAGATTCCGCTGATAAATGCTTCAGGTCATGAATGAACTGTTGATGGAAGCCAGACTCCTGAAAATGAGTGCCACCTGGACATAGTTTATTGTGAGAGAGTATTTTACAAGATGAGAAAAAGATGCCTCAAACTTTGGATACCCATATCCCTAAAGTCCTCCTGCCTACCAGCTCTGTGCGCTAAAGGAGTTAAAGATTGAAGGCATGTCTCTTTCTCTTGAGAAAGTATCACAGACTGTTCCTTGAGCTCCGATGATGTAACAAACTGAGAATGCAAATTACCTTTTTTTCTAGTACTCAGGCTAGAAGGAAGTACCAACAGTTGTCTGTGTGCATGTGTCTCCAAAGGGAAGAGATGGAAGCCAGACCAATAGAAGTATCAGACACCATTAACAGGAACTAGAAAACTGATTTGCTGTTTGAGGCATCCTCAGGGCTATGTATTGCTGCCAGGGTGATCCTTTTCTACTTGATATTTCTTGAGGGTTCTGTCCCTCAGCCTTACTATATCAGTATTAAATTTTGCAGGCCTTCTTAGGCAGAGAAGGCCTCCTCCTGAAGAAGCAGATCACTGCTCAGATAAGCGTGACTTCCCTGTGTCTTCAGAGCTTCTTGAAAAGCCATGCATAAATATGACAGTCTACTAACAAGTGAGACTTTCCTAAGCAAAAAAAGGTAGATAGAAAGATAACTGTTGTAGGGATTTGATGCTGCACTCACAGCAGATCTTTATGCTTGAACAAGGCATACTCTGGGAATTGCAACAGTTTCCTAATCAAACTTTGCTGATGAGCAGAATTATCACAGAAACAGAAAAGAAGCAAATGAAAACAGAAAAATATTCTTTTGAAGATCCTCACCAGGGGCACTGGGGCTACATACCAGAAAGAAAAAGAAACTACAGACTCAAGACAATGATAGGTATGCACATTTGCAGAAAAAATGACGTAAAGATGACATTGGAAGATGCCTCTTTTATCTGAGATGCAGCTATGCCTCTGTGACCGGGGAGGACATTGGCCTGCACCCTTCCATTAGCAAATCTGTAGAAGTCCTGCCAGTCTATCAGACATTGCCGTGCAAATAGCTCCTTATGTACTGATTATTACTTCAATGGTGACCCAGGAGAAAAACATCTGCAACCTACTTCATTACCCCCCAAAAATGAACACTTGCTTTGACTTCTTGGAGATAGTTGCAAGTATCTACTCCACTGCCAAAGTTTTACTGTCCCTCCCAAGAAGAAGAAAGATGGGAGAAAGAAATCCTACTTTAAAGGACTCAATTGTTTTTAGGTTCTTCCACCAGTCTTCATGAGGAAGTTGTTTAATTGAAGTTGTACAATGTTAGTGGAGTTCAGGTATATATGAACTTAGACCAAGGAATTTCATTGTAACATAGGATGCGTGTTAGCAAGGTACTGCAGCTTGTCCACTAAGTTTTGGAATGGACAGAATAGGTGGACCAAGCAGTCCCCCTGTGGTGATAAGTTAATGTTAATAAAACTTCATGGAAAACTTTGAAGGCAGTGTTCCAAAGTTGGGAGTCCTTTGCCATGGTGCCAGATGCTGATGTTAACCACTACATGCTGAATTTACAACTCTTGATGACAATTTTAGTGTGTGTGTTTGTGTGTGTGTATGTGTGTGTGTGTGTGTATGTGTGTGTATGTGTGTGTGTGTGTGTGTGTGTGTGTGTGTGTGTGTGTGTGTGTGTGTGTGTGTGTGTGTGTGTGTGTGTGTGAGTGTTTGAGAAAGAAAGAGTGCGAGAGAGAGAAAACTGTAGATTATTTTGATGCAGTGATTTGCTGCTTCTTCCTCCTCACTGATGGCCTGAACTTTTTCTACTTGACTTTGGTAGAAGCAGTCACAAAAATGCATTTTACAGGCAACCTTAGAATGACTTCTGCTTAGTGTGTAATCACATCCTTGAGCAATAAGGAAAGTACTTTGAGGCCAGGGTCCCCACCTTTTATTGTCCAAGATAGTGACAGTTGGCTACCAGTGGCTCTGTTACTGAATTAATTTTTTAATAAACATTTTTTTTCCTGCTTCCTTTTCACAGAGATTGATTTTAGCTTCTTTTCTTGTCTTTATTTTGAATACCATCCTGCAGTCTGAGGTAGCTTAGAATTGATTTACTGTTTCCTATCTGGTAACATGCTCAGCAGAACGATGGAATATACCAGTGTCCTAATTTGTCATTTGGTTCCCTGCCTACTCATGTCTGTTTCATCATCTTAATCATTTGTAGAGGTGGACTCATGGTCTTAAACTTGGCTGTTTGAGACACAGCATTGGGAGTTCATTTTAGTTTTTGTATAAGAAGATAAGAGCATCATTTGGACTGAATATATCTTTGCTAAATTCACTGTAAGGTTTTCTCCCTGATCTGATTGCTTTTGACTTTGTTGAAACCATTGTTGAAAGTTTATTACCCTGTAGTCTATTTTATTAGCAGACTGAATGTGTATGAAGATTCAAACAGTATTTGGAGTGAGCAGTTTAGCAGTATTCTAGTCTGTGTTGCAGGCTCTTTCCCTATCTGCTTATTTGCTTAAGTTATCATTTTTTAATGTCTTTATTAAACTGCAGTTGTAAAACTGACATAGGTACCCACATATTACTTGGAAAAAAGCAACCCATAGCAGTATTTCCCATTATTTTAGTGCAGTGTACTTTTTCAACAACAATTCACTTTAACAACACTAATGTAGATATTCTAACTTTACATAAATTGCTCAGTTCCTGCCATCCCTTAAACCTTATTTTAACCATTGCAGGCAATGTATTTGCTGTTTTCTATCCCTTAAACCTTATTTTAACTATTACATGAAATGTATTTGCTGTTTTCTTGATCTGGATGTTTGTGATGCAGGTATGATGATCTCTTTAGTGGATTATGTGTTTTGATTTTAAGCAGAAATCTTTGAGAATCTTTTGACTAAATTCAAAGTACATGTCTTTGCTAAATAAAAACTGTTCTGTTATGTTAAGCTGGACACTTACTTCTAATGTTACTTATAGTTTGGTTTTTAGATGTAAAGTCTTTAGTTTTGAACAAGTTCCCATTCTGACAAGAGTGTTTTTTAGTCTGTAGTGGTACTTGAACTTGGTTGCCTTATTTGACTGGATTTTTTGTATTAATTTAACAGGTTTTGATATATTTTAATAGATTCCATTTTATTACAGTGTTTGCTTTCTCGGGTTATGCTTTGGAGTGATTTAATTTTGATTTACAGCATTTTTATGGTGTTTGCTTTCTTGTATTTGTTTGTAACTTATAGCGTTATTTGATATAGCTAATCAGTAAGAGCCTTAGCTAGGTCACTTGGTTCCCTGGCCAGTTATCCGAGTAGTGCCTCCCATCAACCCATTAATCCCAAGTTGAGGACCCAAAAAACATTCTCTTGTAACTGAAGCCGTGTAGTAAATAGCATATACTACCTTCTTTCTAGAGTTATAAACACACACTACAAACAAATGAGTGCATTCAGTTAAGCAGCCATGATATTTGCTGCAGCTCCTTCGATGAATGCCATTACTGCATTCATGCCAGATTAATAGCTTTTCTGAGGTGACAATTATGATCCTTTATAGCTTGCTCACAGAAGTGCACCCCTCTTCACCCTACTTACAGTATTTTTGGTTTGATATTTTATCATTTTGGGATGGACTTGTGTAGCATTTAGGATTAAGCACATGGATAAACTTTGACATGGTTGTAGGATAAGACATGCATCTACCCCCCCCCCCCCCCAACCTTCCCCTCAGTCTCAAATATAAGAAATCTTTTTACAGTTTCTTTACCAAAAAATAATGTCCATTTCTTTCTTGTCATCTTTCAGGTAGAGATATTCAATTTAGCCCATGACAGTGAGACTGCATCTTCTAACTGTACATGATTTTTGAAGCAATTTACAGGCAAAAGTTCTCTGTCCCTGCTCCTTGTGTATTACACTCGTTCTATGATTTTGTATATCTTTATTTATATCATGTCATCTCTAGCATCTAAATGCTTCTTGAAGCTGTGTCTTCTGTGAGGACTATTTTCCTGTTTGAATTCTATCCTTTAGTTTCTCAAGTGCAGTAATGTTTCCTCTTGATCAAGTTACTCCCAGCATGGTCCGTTTTTCCTGTTTGGAAAACGGCATCACGTTTTCTTATCTACATTTGATTTCATAGCTGTTTTCCGTACCTCTTAAGATGCTATCCAGATAATTCCTGCTGCTTACCTTGTACTGTAGATTTGTGCTTACCTCTTATCACATGCAAACATGTAGGATACTTATAGGAAACCGTGAAAAGAATTGAGGTTTCTTACCACTGAAACATTACCTTCGTAGACATGTCTATGCCTGGAACTTTTAAGTTCCGAGTCCGTATTACCATTTTAGAATGTTTCATACCCTTAGCTTTCTTTAGGACTGTAATATGCCTCTCCTTGTACACAGATTACTAGAACAGAAGCCCAGCTTAGTTACATGCTGTGTGCTGTTGACAGTCTAAATAAGGAGCAAACTACCTCCTTTAAACAAGCTTTCTGTAGCAATGCCACATCTCGCACATTCAGTCTTGCCATGACGTGTGTATATTTACACACTCTGACAGGACTCTGTGACTTGGCTTTGGTATGTTATAGTTTGCACTGTCTTGTGATTTACAGATACGTTTATGCTGTGCTCATTATGATACATATACAAAAGTCTCTCTCTTTGCACTGCTAGCCAATGATGCCATTATTACTCGTATACTATACATGATGACACCTCTTTTTGAGCTAAATTTACCATTAAGTAAACCTATTTTACTAGTTAATAAAAAATAAAAATTGGGTACTTGCGTATTATCGCAACCACATTCGCAGCAACGCAACCATCTCAGTTCCAAGCCATTGTGTTGCCGAAAAACTGTTGTCAAAGTCACTTTGGAAGTGTGTGTCACTGAACTGTCTTCATGACAGTCACTTTCCGGTGAACATATTCTGCTTACCAAGTGTAAAAGAATGGCGACCTTTACCATTAACTGTCTCGTTTTTCACCGGGTATTACCTGTACATCACCACAGGATGTAATAGGCACCCTACCCATTTGCGAAGGAAATTTGTTACATATAACTATAGCAATAGCCTTTCCAAAACTGTAATACAACTATGAACTCGAGATCAGCCTTAAAGAAAACAGGGTTAACCTTTCACCATTACGATGTCATGCTTACTTGCAAAGTATTCAGACCTGCACGTTTACAAAGAAAATGAAAGTAAACGTATCTTTCTTAGCTGTTTTCGTCCTCAACTGAATAGTACTTTGTACCCATTCTTGATCGTGAATGAATTCGCTTGTGCAGTTTATTATTAAGTCAATCTCGGTTTTGCAGAGTTCAGAAATGCAGTTGTCAAGACACACACTTCTGAAGTACATTTCACAACATTGTTTGGCAGGAGAACGGCTTGGAAATGAGACATTTCTCCTGCTTCGAAAGTGGTTGCGATAATATAATTATGAAATCCTTCTCCGATATCTCACCCATTATCCGTACCATCTGTGCACACTTGTCAACACACACACACACACACACACACACACACACACACACACACACACACACTCCCCAAGTAAGTTGGACAATATAACTGGGCAGGAGAAGCCGTTGGAAATGAGTCGCTTCTCACGCTCTAAATGTGGTTGCGATAATACGCAAGTACCAAAAATTGTTACACTTGTTTACTGTTAAGTAACATTTTTTCAACTAATAGATGACATAAATATTGATTTTTTTTGCATGTATCTGAAAGTTAACATGTAGTGCATTTTTTCTAACTTCATGCAGTTGTCTTGTCGTATTGTAATAGTAAAAATGCTGCTTTTTTTTTTTCACGTAGGTGCAGATCAAAGAGAGTTGGGAGAACAAACTGGATGTAAAATGCTTCGAAGTATAGTGGGAAAAGCTCTTGGATTTATAGGATATACTGTACAGTATGGTTGCATTGCTCACTGTGCTTTTGAGTACCTAGCAGAAATTGTTGTGGTATGTTATAATTATCTATTTTACTTGTGTAAAGTCTTAAGATCCAATTTGTACCAAGAAAGTATTCCATAAAATAGCCAGCAGTACCTATTCTTTTGATGTTCATCGTATCAATCGCTACTGCAGTAGCCTTAGATATATGGGTTTTATCCTGCCAAGGGTATAACAGGGGGCCAGGTCAAAAACTTCAGAATGCCTTTCATGTGCAAAAATTGTCAGGCAGTTCGAGCTGAGCTGATTAAAAGACACATTTGGGTGTGAAGCCCTGGAGAGCTTTACTGTCACCAGAGAGTACGCTCCTATGAGACTTTAGAGGATCAACTTCTAGCTTGTGCTTTCCTTTGCTGGTGGATAAGTTCCCTTTGGGGAAATAAATCTTCAATTTTCTTTGTTTTGTTGATGTTTTATTACTTTTCACTTCAGGAAAATTATTTTAAAGCTAGGAGTATTGTGTTTTAATGGACTGTCTTGAGACTGTAAACTACTTTTAAAGGGAGCATTCTTTTTTTTCCTCTCAGTTTAAAAGTAACTAGAAACATTTTTTTCCTGTGGAGAAATTGTGCTTATTTTTCTTTTGTAGGGTTGGATTAATGTTTTAAAGTACTTTTTACTGCATTTTTTTCTATCCAAAACTAACTTTTGTGGTCTGGTAGTGTTTACCAGCAATTGCTGCCTTTCTTCCATGGGAAAAAGGCACCATTTTCGGCTTGATTATGGAATAGACTACTGGCCCAGTGGTCAGTCCTTCCAGCCACAAAAAGAGAATGTTAGTCAAATAGTCTTTGCCACCACAGCAGGCCAACGATTTGCCTCAGGTGGGTGGCTCTGCTGTGGCCATTTGTTACACCTAGAGCCACTATGTACTGGGGGTTAGCCACATCCTCTGTGGCTTTTGGGAGCCCCTCAGTGTACAGGGAAGAGATGCTGCTGTTGGCCCTGTGAGAGGGAACAGGGATAGTTTCCCTGTTGTGTCAGAATGCTGTGCCCATCCTTGGGAAGCAGCTGCTGTCATTAGCAACATGGTTGGTCCATTTTTCCTGTCAAAAAGAAACAGAAAACCAAGCTTGTATCTACTTCTTCTCAGTTTTTTTTTTTTTTTTTTTTTATAGAAGTGGTTCACTTGGTTTAGCACATGGTTTAATTCAGGCTATTGATCCTTCTTGCAAAGTAGCTTCTGGTAAACAAAGAGAGATTCCTCTTTTCCTGAAGAGATTCAAGATTCTGAATCTGAACAGTAAGGTGCAAGGAAAGATGCAAGGTCTTGTCCTCGGATTTCTGATTCAGACTCTGAGGAGAGCTGTGTTTCTGAATCTCCATGCAGGTGTTTCACTTCTAAGACTCTTGCTTGAATGTGCCAGTGTTTTCAGTGGAAGACCACTGAGGATGTTCTTCGTGTTTCACTGTTGCAGTCATTACATTTGGGTAATCTGCTGGCAGGTTGCCCTCAGTCGGCCTGAATATCAAAGTCTTGGGTCCTGCGTTGGTTGCTGTCTCCTCTTCCATGACGTCAGGTCATCAGGAGTATAAAACATGCAGCCAACGCCATTTTATTCAGTCTTTCTTGCCATGCGGTGCCCAAAGCAGAAGCAGTTTGCAAGTGCCGGTCGGCCGACTCCTGAAATTTTTGCATTCGAGTTTCAGAACCGAAGTCTTCAATTAAAGCTAAGTACCCCGTTGTGGAAACTTTTTCTTGCTCTTTACCGATGTCAGTAAAAGTTAATAATTGCATTACTTGTGGGAAGCAAATAGCTCATAAGGATTTTCATTTGTAGTATATTCCTTGCCTAGGCCTAGATCATATCGTGCCTTGCTGTCGGTTTTGTGCTAGACTTAACCAACGCACTATTAAGCGTCTGTATATCTTTGCTTCAAAATATTTTGGATCCAGATTTAATTACCCTGAAATGTCGTTGGATAGCAATCCGACTACCGGAGTTCACAAAAAACGCAAAGAAAAAGACAGAGACAGGCTGTCAGTCCAAAACCGATGACGAAGCTTCTCCTAAGCCAGTCGCCGGTTCGCCGGTACTCATTGAGGCCCTTTTGCAGCCCCTGATACCCACTACTTTTGATTCGCAGGCCTCTACCGAGACCCATGCGGAGTCCGGTATATGCTGCGAGATTCATTGAACCCGTGGATGTCTCTCGCTCGGATGGGTCCGGAGCCGCTGAGCAGGCACCGGCTTCTGAGGGGGTCTTCAGGCCTCAACATTTCTAGATAAAACCGACGCCAGCTTAAAAAAAAAACAACTTCTAAGTCTAAAAAAACAATGCATGAGCCACGTGCTCAGGCCCCATACCTAAAAAACAGATGATCAAAATGGCTGAGGACTTAATTACCTTGATCAGGGGTTCCCAACCCCCCCTGCTAAGAGGCCTAGGCAAGACACTGATTATGAATCTTCAGATCAGGTTTCTATTTCTTCTGATTCCTCTTCTGATCAGGAATTTTCTATACCACCCTATGAGGATTCAGATGCTGAAGAATCCATACCATCTGCATCTCCTCCTGAGGATTATTCTTTTGGAGAAACCTTGCATACTTTAAGGGAGCGTTTTCAATGGGAGAGTCAGGATTTCTCCGAATAAAAAAAGAGGCTTAGGGATTTCCTTCTTCTTCCTCAGCATAGGCCTTTGGCTATACCTACTGTATTAGACATTGTTGATGATGTGTTTTCGGAATCAAGCATGGCTCCTGATTCCCTACCTCTGGCTCCTAGTAAGCCAAATAGATATTACAGGGTTCCTGACTCCCACAAATTTTTATTCAAAAATCCTGCTGCTGATCCTGAAACTATCTCACAGAGTCCCAAAGGTGTAAAGGCTACTACAGCCAAAAATCCTACCCCCTCTGATAGAGATTCCAGGGCGCTGGATAGATGGGGAAAGAAGGTTTATACGTCTGCACCTTTGGCAATTAGGGCTTTAAACTGCCAGTTTCATATGCTTAAATATCAACAGCATGTTATAGGCTTATTGAAAAAGAAAATTATGTTGATTTCTGATTGTGTAGAAAATAAAGAATTACAGGAATTATTGCATGCAGCAGAACAGGTTGGAAAGCATACTTTGCAATGTGGTTTTGATTCCTTGGAGGCCTCTTGCAGGGCCACAGTTAATGGATCTGTGATTAGAAGGCATGCCTGGCTCAAGGAGCAAAATCTGCCTGGTCATGTTAAAGCTAAATTGTTGGATACACCTTTACAGCATGATACTCTGTTTGGTAATAAGGCAGAAGAGGTTTTAAAGAAAATAGAAGACAAAGCTAAATCTATGCAAACTGTAAAAGATTTCTTACAAGTGCAGCCACCCAGATTCAGTAGACACTGGCCTACTAAAAACTGGTCCTTTCCTGTGTCGAACAGAGCCTCACAAGGCAAATCTAGGCACTCAAAAGGCTCTAGATACCAATCACAGGTTTCTTAAAGGTCAAAGCATTGGGGTGCCTCTACCTCCAAATCTGGAGGAAACAAAGCACAACCCTACAGTAAGTAGTCTCAATGACGTCCCTCTACCATCACCAAGCACTTATCTTTTGGCAGCCCCTTTGGGGGGAAAATTAGCACTTCATGCTCAAAATTGGCAGTTAATAACCCATGACAAGTGAGTATTGAACATAGTATCCCAGGGGTACAGATTTCATTTCCATACTTTGCTAATTCCAAACAGTTGGCCAGATCTGCCACAAAATCAATGGGCAGAGGCTCAGAAACAAGTTACATCCCTCATGGATATGGGGGCTATTCAACCAGTACCAGAACAGGAAAAACGACAAGGTTTTTACTTAAGACTGTTTCTGGTACCCAGAAAAGACAATGACTGGCGTCCAGTACTGGACTTATCGATTTGGAACACATTCTTGGACATCCCAAAATTCAAAATGCTGACTTTACAACAGCTACTGCCCATGCTGGGCAAGAACACTTGGTTAGTGACTCTAGACTTAAAAGAGGCATACCTGCATATCCCAATAAGGGAATCATGCAGAACATACCTCCGCTTCAAGGCAGGTTTTATGCATTACCAATTCTCTGCACTGCCCTTTGGCTTATCTACTGCGCCTAGGGTCTAAGTGCCTGGCACCAGTAATTGCATTTTGCAGACAAAGAAGCATACAAATCTATCCTTACTTGGACGACTGTCTCTTTCAAGCAGAAAACAAGGACATTCTTCAACATCTGGAGTTCGTAAAAAGGCTTCTAACATGCCTAGGGTAAACAATAAACGAAAAGAAATCACAATGGCTACCCTCAAAAAATTAAATTCCTGGGTGCAAGCTTGAATACAACTGCCCAGATGGCTTACCTTACGCCAGACAAACAAAGGCAACTGACTATATACTTCAAACAGATGGCAACAAAAACCCAGTTATCTGCAAGACAAATTCTGCAGGCTTTGGGGTTCATGGCATCTTGCATTCTACTAATTCCATATGCAAGACTGCATATGAGGAAACTACAGTGGTATCTAAAAAGTTTATGGAGTCAACATTGTCACATTCTGGAAACGATGATTCCTCTCATTCCATGCCTACAACAGGAGTTTCTTTGGTGGGCAGAGACATGTCACCAGAACAAGGAACGGTCTTTCACTCTACCCCCTGCCACCCAAACCCTAACTACAGATGCATCAGGCTATGCTTGGGGGGCCCACCTGGCGAGGAGATGCATTCAGGGCATATGGAGCCCAAAACAAATGCATCTGCATATCAACCAAAAAGAGATGCTAGCTGTTCAGAATGCCCTGACAGCCTTCAAGGACTTGCTTCATCCAGGACAACTACTGATAAAGATGGACAACACCATGGTTATGTGGTACATAAACAAGCAGGGGGCTACACATTCCTACCCCCTTTGTAGACTAGCCATGGCATTGTGGGACACAGCCTTGACTTACCAAGTACATCTTCAAGCTCAATTCCTGCCGGGAAAACAAAATACTCTGGCAGACGACCTAAGCAGAAATCCTATGGACCCTCACAAGTGGAAACTGGATCCACAAGTCTTCAGCCTGATAACACAGAAATGGGGGAGCCCAGACATAGATCTATTTGCCTCTCCCCAGAATTATCAACTGGACAAATTCTGCACAAGGACTTATCACAGACAAGCATGGAAAGTGGATGCCATATCCTTCAGTTGGGAAAACCTATCAGTCTACGCCTTTCCTCCTCTGCCTCTTCTCCCCAAGGTCTTATTAAAGGTCAGACAGGAAAAAACAAAAATTATCCTAATTGCCCCGGACTGGCCTCGCCAGCACTGGTACCCAATTCTAAGGAATATGTCTCAACTCCCTCCTTGGTACTTGCCTCAAATACCTCATCTACTGTCTCAGCAGAGTAATCAAATTCTGCAAGCTCATCTCCAAACTCTGAACCTGGCAGCATGGCTGATCATGTAATTATTCAAACAGCACCTCTCAGTAAATCTGTGATGGATGTCATTTTGGAAGCCAGAAGGCCTATTACTAGAACATCTTATGCTGATAAATGGAAGATATTCTGTGCTTGAAACCAAGCACAAGGAACGGACACAGCAAAGCCAAATATTCCTCAGATTTTACAATACGTGACTGAGATGCTTGACAAGGGCCTATCTTTTTCTTCAATAAAAATCCATGCCTCTGCCATCTCGGCTCATTACAACATGGAGCCTCCCATCTTTTCTCATCCTCTGCTAAAAACAGTATCTTAGAGGGGCCAAAAATTTAAGGCCTCCCAGAAGATCACCAACTCTTGCATGGGACTTCAATTTTGTGCTGGAAAATCTCACCTGCCTCCTTTTGAACCAGCAGCTACTACGGATTTAAAATTTTTTATCTTGGAAAACAGCTTTCCTTTTGGCAATCACTTCAGCAAGAAGGGCTTCAGAACTACATGCCCTCATGGCTGTGGAGCCTTTTATTACATTTTACCCAGACAGGGTGTCCCTCAGGACCAATCCTTCCTTTATGCCTAAGGTGGTATCCAGTGTGGCTCTTAACCAAACTATTCACCTGCCAACATTTTACCCAAATCTGCAGAACAAGGGGGAGTGGTTTCTGCATTCCTTAGACGTACACAGACAACTAAGATTCTACTTAAACAGGACCAAATCTCTAAGAAAGTCTGAGCAACTTCTGGTGGCATTTGCTGCAGGATCAGAGGGGAAGGCTATATCAAAGCAGACTGTTTCAAAGTGGATAAGCCACTGCATTTGTTTCTGCTACTTGCATCATGGTAAACGGGTCACATTCCACCAGGGCTGCATCTTCCTCAGCAGCCTTTCTCAGAGGAGTTCCAACAAAAGACATTCTAGAAGCTGCTAATTGGATCTTTGTTCATACCTTTACAAAGCATTATCATTTGCCTCTCTTCTCTAAGTCCAGGGCAGGCTTTGCCACTGCAGTTCTGCAGGGCCTTATAGCCGCTCCTAATGCTATTTAGTTCCATCCTCCCATCCATAGCTGTGGGATTCTACCCAAATGTAATGACTGCAGTAGTGAAACATGAAGAACATAGTACAGTTGTGTACACTTACCATAAATGTAGATGTCCGAGTGTATTCACTGTTGCAGTCCGGGTTACCCACCCACCATCCCCCTTTTTTCTAGAACTTCTCTTTCCTTCACTATATTCTAAAGCCTTTGTGGTGTATTTGCTTTTAGATGAAGGTAAAGTTTATGTTGCTAAAATTGCATTTACATATATATTGCTGTTTGTTTTTATATAATATATATATTGTTTTGCTCCCCATTTGGGAGGCACCTGACATCTGGGGCAAGAAAAACTGAATAAAATGGTGTCGGCTGCATGTTTTATACCCCTGACGACCTGACGTCATGGAAGAGGAGACAGCAACTGACGCAGGACCCAAGACTTTGATATTCAGGCCGACTGAGGGCAACCTGCCAGCAGATTACCCAAATGTAATGACTGCAACAGTGAATACACTCGAACATCTACATTTATGGTAAGTGTACACAACTGTACTTTTCTCAGTCATTCAGAAAATACTATGAGTTGTTAAAGAATGATTTTCCAGAGCCTACACTCATTCCTCCTGTTCTGTCTGCTTTAAAGGATATGTGTGTTACTGCCTGCAATTTTTTCTGATAGCCAGCTACTCCTAAAAAGGCAGATAGGATATATAAAGTTCCTCAATCTTTTAAATGTTTATACTGTGTTCCCAAACCTAACCTAGCAGCTACAACTTTAATTGATTCCACTGCTGTTAAGCACATAGTTAATTGCAGTCCTACTGTTTCTGATAAGTATGGGAAAATTATTGATAGGTTTGGGAAAAAGTGTATACTTCTGCAACTTTGATTTTCAGAATTTTGAGTTGTCAGGATCATATGTTAATGTTTGTTCTGACAAATTATGAAAGTATGAGGAATGTTTTATCTGTAGTTCCTTTTTAAGGAAAATCTGCTTTAACTTTGTTTCTACTGTAGCACATGTCACTATTCATTGTTTGCCGTGTGTGTGTGTGTGTGTGTGTGTGTGTGTGTGTGTGTGTGTGTGTGTGTGTGTGTGTGTGTGTGTGTGTTTCTGTATGACTCTGTTGATACTTCTTTCAGGGCTATGGCCACTGGTACTGTTTTGAGGAGGTTTGCATAGCTGCATTCTCATAACTTCCCAGGTTATATTAAAATGAGATTTTAAATTTGCCTTGGATAGAGATTTAGTGTTTGATACCTCTGCTGTAAAGGTGATCAGACAGTGTGATGAAAGGGGCAAACTGCTCCATGGAATCTCTTTAAGATTTTTCAGCCCTCCTTTTCAAAATGTCCAAGGGAGTGATAGAACCAGGTCCTCCTTCTCAGGTGGGAAGGGTTGTTATTCAAAGAAGTTACTAGTGCTAGAGAAAGAAAGAAAGAAAGAAAGGAAGAAAGAAAGAAAGAAAGAATGCTTGGAGACCAATTCTGGATCTTTATTTCCTAAACCTGTTTGTGACAGTAACTAAATTCAAAACGATGTCACCTTACTACCCGTTACCTTTTATTCCTCTTTCAAGTTTCCTGTAACACTAGACTTAAAAGATGCTTATCATCTCATCCTTATACATCCAGACTTTAAATATTTCTTAAGGGTTTGTGTGTCTAGATCACATTATCAGATGTTCATCGTGTTTCACTGTTGCAGTCATTACAATTGGGTTATCCTGCTGGCAGGTTACCTGCAGTCGGCCTGAATTCCAAAGTCCTGGTCCAGCGTCGGTTGCTGTCGCCTCCTCCCTGACGTCAGTGCGCCAGGGGTATAAAAGATGCAGCCGACGCTATTTTCTTTAGTCTTTCTTGCCGCGCGGTGCCCAAAGCAAAAGCAGTTCACAAGTGCCGGTCGGCCTACTCCTGAGATTTTCAAGTTTGAATTTCAGATCCAAAGTCTTCATTAAAGCTAAGTACCCCGTTGGGGAAACTTTTTTCTTGCTCCAGACCGATGTCAGAAAAAGTTAATAATTGTATTTCTTGTGGGAAGCAAATACCTCATAAGGATTTTCATTCTTACTGTATTCCTTGCCTAGGCCCTGACCACGACGTTGCTAGTTGTCAGTTTTGTGCTAGATTTAACCAACGCACTATTAAGCATCGGTACGATTTTGCATTTCATTATTTTGGCAGAAGATTTAATTATATAATGCTGTCGGAACAGCCGACTACCGGAATTTATAAAAAGCACAAAGAAAAGGACAAGCATCCGAGGTCCAAAACTGACGAAGAGGCTTCAGCTAAGCCAGTCACCGGTTCGCTGGTTCTCAGTGAGGCGCTTTCGCAGCCCCTGATGCCCGCTACCTCAGAGCCACAGGCCACTTCCGACTCTCACGTGGAGCCGGCTAGGCCGCTGGAAACTCAAGGTACTGGACCCTTGGAAACTATGACCTCAGATGGGTCCGGCGCCGCTGAGCAGGCATCGGCTTCTGAGGGTGTTTTCAGGCCTACACACTTATATGTAAAAACAACTTCAGCTTCAAAGGTAAAGACTAAAGCACCTCTAAAGACAAAGAAACAAGTACAACATTCACCAGGCAGGCCTCCATGCCTAAAAAACAGATGCTTAAAATGGCCGAAGACCTAATTACTTTGATCAGGGGTTCCCATCCCCTCCTGATAAGAGACCTAGGCAAGAGACAGAATATGAATCTTCAGATCAAGTTTCCATTTCCTCTGATTCCTCTTCTGAACAGGGATACTCTCTTCCTCCTTACGAGGATTCTGATGCTGAAGAATCTATCCCTTCAGCCTCTCCTCCTGAAGATTATTCCTTTGGGGAGACCCTGCATACTATGAGGGAGCATTTTTATTGGGAAAGCCAAGATTATTCAGAATCTAAGAAAAGGCTCAGAGATTTTCGTTTACTACCACAGCACATGCCCCTTGCTATTCCACCTGTTTTAGACATTGTAGATGATGTCTTTATAGAGTCCAGACTCACTCCTGACTCTTTACCACCAGCTCCTGTTAAGCAAGACAGATACTACAGGGTTCCTGATTCACATAAATTTCTTTATAGAAACCCTGCTGCTGACCCAGAAACTATTTCTCAGGGTCCCAAAGGGGTCAAAGCGTCCACTGCAAAAAACCCTATTCCCTCTGATAGGGATTCAAGGGCCCTGGACAGATGGGGGAAAGATTTACACTTCTGCTACTTTGGCTGTAAGGGCCTTAAATTGTCAGTTTCATATGCTTAAATATCAACAATATCTTATGTCACTACTAAAACAGAAAATGTTGACAAATTCTGAATGTGCAGAAAACAAAGAAATGCAGGTTTTATTGCATGCAGCTGAACAAGTGGAAAAGCATACTTTGCAATGTGGTTTTGATTCTCTGGAGGCCTCCTGCAGGGCTGCTGTTACGGGTTCTGTCTTTAGGAGGCATGCTTGGTTAAAGGAACAGAATCTGCCTGATTATGTTAAAGCAAAATTATTAGATGCTCCATTACAGCATGATACCTTGTTTGGTGTTAAAGCAGAAGAGGTGTTGAAGAAAATGGAGGACAAAGCTAAATCTATGCAAACAGTCAAGGATTTCTTACAGGTACAACCTCACAGATTTAGCAGGGACTGGCCTGCAAAGAATTGGTCCTTTCCAGTGTCAGACAGGCTACAAAGAGGCAGATACAGACTGCCCAGAGGCAGATCCCAGGCCCAGGGCTCATACAGGTCTAAACAATGGGGTGCTTCTACCTCCAAAAATAGAGCAGATAAATCACAGCCATACAAGAAAGTCTCAATGACGTTCCCCTGCCAGCACCGAGCACTTATCTTTTAGCAGCCCCTTTAGGGGGAAAACTAGCACTTTTTTCACAGAATTGGCACATGACCACCCAGGACAAATGGGTCCTGAATATAGTTTCTCAAGGCTACAGGTTCCATTTTCACACCCTGCCAAGGGCAAATTGAATGCCAGACCTGCCACACAATCAATGGGCAGAGTCTCAAAAACAAGTTTCAGCCCTCATGGACATGAGGGCCATTCAGCGAGTGCCACAGCAAGAGCAGGGACAAGGATTTTACTCGACTCTTCTTGGTGCCCAGAAAGGACAATGCATGGAGACCAATACTGGACCTGTCTATTCTAAACACATTTCTGGATATTCCAAAATTCAAAATGTTGACTCTGTAGCAGCTCCTGCCTATGCTGGGCAAGAAGGCATGGCTTGTGACTTTAGACCTAAAAGAGGCATACCTGCATGTCCCAATCAGACCTTCATGCAGAAGATACCTCAGATTTATAGCTGGCTCAATGCACTACCAATTCTCTGCACTGCCCTTTGGCTTATCTACTGCACCCAGGGTCTTCACAAAATGCCTGGCACCAGTAATTGCATTTTGCAAACAAAGAGGAATACAAATTTATCCTTACTTGGACGATTGCCTTATTCAAGCAGAGAACAAAGACATTCTACTACAGCATCTGGCGTTTGTAAAAAGATTACTAACATGCCTAGGGTACACAGTAAACGAAAAGAAATCAAAACTAGTATCCTCACAAGAGATAATATTCCTGGGTGCAAGCTTAAATACAACTGCCCAGATGGCTTATCTCACGCCAGACAAACAAAGACAACTGACTACTTATTTCAAAATGTTGGCAACAAAGACCCAGTTATCTTCAAGAAAAATTCTGCAAGCTTTGGGCTTCATGGCATCCTGCATACTGCTAATTCCATATGCAAGACTGCATATGAGGAAACTACAATGGTATCTAAAAAATGTTTGGACTCGACATTGCCACAGCCTGGAAACAATAATTACCTTCATTCCCTGCCTGCAACAGGTGTTTCGATGGTGGGCACAGGCCTGTCACCACAACAAGGGACAGCCTTTCACTTTACCCACAGCCAGGCAGACATTAACAACAGATGCATCAGATTATGCCTGGGGGGCCCATATGGCAGGAAGATGTATTCAGGGCACATGGTCCGCAAGCCAAATGCATACATATCAATCAAAAAGAGATGCTAGCTGTTCAAAATGCCTGACAGCCTGCAAGGATCTACTTCATCCAGGACAACTATTGATAAAGACAGACAATACCACAGTCATGTGGTACATAAACAAGCAGGGAGGCACACATTCCTACCCCATCTGCAGACTAGCCATGACTTTGTGGGACACAGCATTGACTTACCGAGTACATCTGCAAGCACAATACCTGCAAGGAAGGATAAATTCTCTGGCAGACGAACTAAGCAGAAACCTAATGGATCCCCACGAGTGGAAATTGGATCCACAAGTCTTCAGAATGATAACAAGGAAATGGGGATGCCCGGACATAGACCTCTTTGCCTTGCCTCACAAATGCTAACCGCAGAAATTCTGCACAAGGACTTATCACAAGCTAGCATGGAAAGTGGACGCTCTATCTTTCGGATGGAAAAACTTAACAGTGTATGCCTTTCCACCACTGCCTCTCCTCCCCAAGGTACTCCTAAAGGTCAGACAAGAGAAGCCAAAAATGATACTGATTGCCCCAGACTGGCCCCGCCAGCACTGGTACCCAATCCTAATGAGCTTGTCTCAATGCCCAGCCTGGACATTGCCTCAAATTCCTCACGTATTGACTCAACAAAACAGTCAGATCCTCCACAGCCAACTCAGGACCTTAAACCTGGCAGCATGGCAGATAATGTAACCATTCAAAACAGGCCTCTGTCTAAAGCAGTGACGGATGTTATTTTGGAGGCCAGGAGGCCTAGCACCAGAAAATCTTATGCAGAAAAATGGAAGAGATTCTGTGCTTGGAACCAGGCACAAGGAATTGACACAATCGTACCAAATATTCCTCAGATTTTACAATACTTAACTGAGATGCTGGACAAAGGCCTATCCTTTTCCTCAATTAAGATTCATACTTCTGCCATTTCAGCTCACCACAATACAGAACCACCTATATTCTCTCATCCATTACTAAGGCAGTACCTCAGAGGGGCCAAAAATATAAGACCCCCAAGGAGAGCGCCAATACCTGCATGGGACCTAAATTATGTCTTGGAAAAACTCACACTGCCTTCTTTTGAACCAGCCTCTACAGCTGATATAAAATTCTTATCTTGGAAAACAGCTTTGCTCCTAGCAATAACCTCTGCATGACGAGTCTCAGAGTTACAGGCTCTCATGGCTGTGGAGCCCTTTATCATTTTCCATCAGGACAGGGTTTCTCTGAGGACAAACCCGACATTTATGCCTAAGGTAGTGTCCAGTGTGGCCCTAACTCAAACAATTAATTTGCCTACCTTTTATCCAAACCCACAGAATAAGGGTGAGAGACTTCTGCATTCTTTGGACATTCGCAGGCAGTTACGCTTTTACTTGGACAGAGCTAAAGCTTTCAGAAAAACTGAACAACTTCTAGTGGCATATGCTGCAGGATCACAAGGAAAGGCCATCTCAAAGCAGACTATTTCAAAATGGATAGGCCACTGCATTCGTTTCTGCTATTCACAGCATGGCAAATCAGTGCCTAAGGGCATTAGGCCACATTCAACCAGAGCAGCAGCCACTTCAGCAGCCTTCCTCAGAGGAATACCAACCAAAGACATCTTAGAGGCTGCAACTTGGAGTTCAGTGCACACTTTTACAAAGCACTATCACTTACCTCTCTACTCTAAATCTAGAGCAGGCTTTGCCACTGTAGTTCTGCAGGGCCTCATAGCCTCTCCTAATCCTATTTAGCCCCAGCCGCCCAACCATAGCTTTGGGATTCAACCCAACTGTAATGACTGCAACAGTGAAACACGATGAGCATAGTACAGTTGTGTATCTACCATAAATGTAGATGTTCGAGTGTATTCACTGTTGCAGTCCAGGTTACCCACCCACCATCCCCCTTTCCTTTGCTGGGTCTAATCTGTACTTCTCTATTCTATACAACCTATGTGGTGTATTTCCTTGTAGATGAAGGTAGAGTTTTACTTTACTGCATGCATGTTTATTGGCATAAATTAGCCTACCCTTTTGGGGGCGCCTGACATCTGGGGCAAGAAAAACTGAAGAAAATGGCATTAGCTGCATCTTTTATACCCCTGGCGCACTGACGTCAGGGAGGAGGCGACAGCAACCTACGCCAGACCAGGACTTTGGAATTCAGGCCGAATGCGGGTAGCCTGCCAGCAGGATAACCCAATTGTAATGACTGCAACAGTGAATACACTCGAACATCTACATTTATGGTAGGTACACAACTGTACTTTCTGTGCCTTACCCATTGGACTATCCATTGCACCAAGACTGTTCACAAGGTGTCTAGCTCCAGTTATAGCTCATTGCAGGCTATAGGGTATCCACATTTTTACAAATTTAAACGACGTCCTTGTCTTTACAGAGTCTTTTTCAAAAGTGTCAGGAATCTTTTTGTCTTGGATGACATATATCTTACACAAGCTATGATTCCAAGAGAACATTCAAAATTCTTTCTTGACTCCTTCACAAAGGATTGTGTTTCTAGGATGCCAACTAGACACCTTAGTTCTAAGAACTTTTCTTCCAGAAGAAAAAATATATCTTTAGTTAGATCTTTTTCTAAGATTTTCAACTCAGACTTCAGTTGCTGTGAGGGAATACTTCAGGTTTTGGGTCTCATGGCTTCTATGATTGTCATGATACCCCTGACAAGACTCAACATGAGAAAGAATGGTGTATGAAATCTCTCTGGTCCCAATATCAGTGCCTTTTATATTTTCAGATCCCAGTGCTGGGGGTTGTCAGAAGAAAAATCTTTTGGTGGAGACCACAGATATCTTTAAATTCAGGTCTTCTCTTCTCCATCCTTGCTCCAAGGCAGTCAGTCACCACAAATGCTTCAGACTTTGCTTGGGAAACAGTTTTAGGAGGGATAAAAGTGCAGGGGGTGTGGGACACCAAAGACAGACAAGCAGATAAATATTAAAGAAATGCTCTTATCAAGGCACTCAACTCTCTGAACCATCTTTGGTCCCCAAGACCTCTTCAAGGGGTTACAGGCAATACCATAGTCATGTGATACATCAACAAGCAAGAGGGAACCAAGTCATATCCCTGTTGCAGACTAGCCATGTTAGCTTGAGATGCAGCTTCATAGCACAGTCTTACTCTACAGGCATCCTACATTCTGTCAGAGCAGAAAACTATGTGGCAGATCTACTGAGCAGGACCAGGATAGACACTCATGAATGGAAAGTAGATCAGGTGGTGTTCCAAGATTTGATTCATCTGTTGGGAGTTTCTTAAGCAGACCTCTTTGCCTCCTCCCTGAATAGTCAACTGGCAAGTTTAATTTCCAAGACTCCATGCAGTAAGGCCTGGAAGATGGATCACTTTTTTCTTTTCCTTAGACAGGAATGTTTCCATGTGCTTTTCCACTAATATCCAGGGTATTTTCCGAAGATTCAGAAGGAATACCCCAAGATCATTGTGGTGCCTCCCTTCTAGCCCAGGCATCCATGATTTTGCCTTCTTTTGGAAATGGCTAGGGTCAGTTACCTCAAGCCTCCTAGCAGACTGACTGTACTCAGAATAAAAACAGGGATGTCTGATAACGCCTCCGACATCAGTCATCTTCAATTGTCTGACTGAAAAATAGGATCATAATTCCTTTTGTGCACCTGTTTATTGAGGACATAAGCAGGTGCTAATAGAGGCAAGAAAGCTTGTTACTAGAAAATCATACAGTAGCAAATAGAAAAGGTTTTCTGTTGGTTCCAATAACATAACTGGCACTCGTTCAGGGCTAGTTCTGTAGTTTTACAATATTTGTGTGAGTTACTGTCCTATGGCCTTTATTATTCCTCTATCAAGATTCATTTATCTGCCATTTCAGCACGTCTGCCCATGGGTCCTCCTTTTTTAATGCAATCCCATGTCAAACTGTTATTGAAAGGGATTTTGCATTAGAGGCTTCCAAGAAAACTGGTGGACAGTTCTTGAGATTTTAATTTTGTGTTAGAGAACCTGACTCTTGCTCCATTTGAACCAGCTAATTTGTCTGACTTGAGGTCCTTAACAGAGAAAACAAGTTTTTATTGATTGCTCTGAGTTCTACAAGAAGGGTATCTAAGTTGCAAGCTCTTATGATGAGTCATCCCTATCTCACTTTTCATAGGAGCAGGGTTTCTCTGAGAAATAATCCTTCTATTATGCATAAAGTGGTATCTGAGTTTACTTTAAACCAAACTACCCATTTCCCTGTTTATTTATTTATTTTTTTGCATTTGTTTACCGGGAAAGTCCACTGGGCCTAAGAGTCCATTTTCATTGGAGGTCCGGGGAGAAAAGCTCCAACAAGAACATAGCTACAGAAAATATTAAACATTAATTGGTGCAAAAGCAGATACAGTGTTACGCATAGTGATTACAGTAATATATACAGAATATATACATAAACGCAGGAATTTTGTTGGTTGCCAGATGAATTCAATCAGAGAGGTATAAACAGCTCTATTAATCAGCATTATTGTACTAGTATCAACAAGTGATGAAAAATAATAATTATGGAGAAAATATCATCAGTCAGCAGTTGCAAAAAGCATATGAGTTTACTTAGCATATAAGTAGAAGGAGGAAGTTAGGTTATAGAGAAGGTACATAGCCAGGAATAGTTGAGATGATTTTTCAGTATTTGTTTGCAGGCCGTAGTGCTGCCTGTGTTTCTTATAGTAGATGGAAGTAAGTTCCATAGGTTGGCAACGGTGAAGGAATAGAGGAGTTGGCCAGCAGGTAAGGTGGGCTTTTCTACTTTTAGAAGTAGATGATTTTCAGATCTTAGTTGCTTGCTTTTGGTTGGTATTGGGCAAGTAGTGTCTACAGAGCAGGACAGTCTGTGAGTCTGTCGATTTATTTTGTGTGCTGTAGTTAGATGAGTGAATGAGAGATGGTCGGGGAGTTCTAGCCAGCCTAATTGGTTCAGTGAGTTGTAGTGGTGGGATGAGAATTTGGCCTTGGTAGAAAGGATAATCCATACCTTCAGAAATAAAAAAATGTACAATAAGCTGGTAGAATAAGTGTGCATACCCTTAAACTAATACTTTGTTGAAGCACATTTTGATTTAATTACAGCATTCAGTCTTCTTGGTAAGAGTCTATCAGTATGGCGCATCCTGACTTGGCAATAGTTGCCCACTTGCAAAAGTGCTCCAAATCTGCCACATTGCCAAGGGCATCTCTTACGCGCAGCCTTCTTCAGGTCACCCCACGGATTTTCTATTGGATTTAGGTCTGGGCTCTGGCTGGCAGGCTGGGCCATTCCAAAACTTTAATTTTTCTTCTGGTGAAGCCATTATTTTGTTGCTTTGGATGTATACTTGGGGTCATTGTCGTGTTGAAAGGTGAAATTCCTCTTCATCTTCATCCTTCTAGCGGATGCTTGAAGGTTTTGGGCCAAAGGTGACTGGTGTTTGGAACTGTTCTTAATTCCCTCCACCTTGACTAAAGCCCTAGTTCCAGCTTAAGAAAGGCAACCCCAAAGCATAATACTGCCACCACCATGCTTCACCATGGGGATGGTGTTCTTTTGGTGATATGGAGTGTTGTTTTTGCACCAAACGTACCTTTTGGAATTGTAGCCAAAAAGTTCAACTTTGGTCTCATCAGACAATGACACATTTTCTCCACATGCTTTTGGAGGACCTAATGTATTGTTTTGTAAATTTTAGCCAGGCCTGGATGTTTTTCTGTGTAAGAAAAGGCTTCCATCTTGCAACCCTACACCATAGTCCAGACATATGGAGAATACAGGAGATTGTTGTCACATGTAGTACACAACCAGTACTTGCCAGAAATTCCTACAGCTCCGTCAGTGTTGCTGTAGGTCTCTTGGCAGCCTCCCTGACCAGTTTTCGTCTTGTCTTTTCATCAATTTTGGAGGGACATCCATTTCTTTGCAGCGTCACTGTTGTCTCATATTTTCTCCACTTTTTGATGCCTGTCTTCACTGTGTTTCATGGTGTGTGCAATGCTGTGGAAATGTTTTTGTACCCTTCTTCTGACTGATACCTTTCAACAATGAGATCCCTTTAATGCTTTGTAAGCTCTCTGCTAACCATGGCTTTTGCTGTAGCAGGCAACTGAGTACATGTCAGAAAAATCCAACTAGGACAACTGAACTTTATTTAGGGTTAATCAGAGTATCTTTAATTGATGGCAGGTGTGTACCAAAGAAAAATGAATGCTGTAATTAAATCAAAAGGTGCTTCAACAAAGTATTAGTTTAAGGGTGTGCACACTTACGCAACCAGCTTATTGTACGCTTTTTTATTTCTTATATTTTTTCCCCTAACAGATTTGTTTTTCTTTTTCAGTTGAATTGTACAGGTTATGGGTCACATTAAAGGTGGGAAAAGTTTTGAAATGATTTATTGTGGTCTCATTTTTTTATATCACATAAACCTGGCATTTTAACAGGGGTGTTTACACTTTGTGTGTGTGTGTGTGTGTGTGTGTGTGTGTGTGTGTGTGTGTGTGTGTGTGCGCGCACATGTGATATATATGACGCATACACTTTACTATCAAATGGGCGATTAGACTTTGTTTGATTTATGGAAGTCCGAAATGCCCCATTTTGATAGTAATGAAAGAACAAATTCATAAATGTAGAAATGCACAACAGCGAATTCACTACAGCATTCGCTATTGTGAGTTTCTACATTTTAATGCAGATCACACTATAGTGGGGATTGGGAAATGTACCCTTTCCCTCACTGTAGTGTGATCTCAGAGTTTGTATATATAAGTAGCAGGGGGTGTGGGGGGCACAGTCCCCCACATGAGGGGGGGGTACAGGGGGGCAAGCATTCTTTACTGTGTGTTGCACAGTAAATAGCAGTTGCGGAAGTGTGGTGGATGCTCAAATTGTGTTAAATTTGAACATTCGCTACTTCCATGTTCAACGTTTTCGTCGGTCGCAGTTTTTGTTTCTACGGTTCGTAGAAACGATAATTTGCACAAAGTGCGACCGCTAATATAATGGTAAACTGATATGTACATATGTCATGCATTATTTGATGGTTAGAGTATTTTCACTGCTTAGTTGTTAATCTTCATTGTAGTTAGTGATGTCTTTCCATATCACTGTTGTAGTATTCATAACAGAAGGGATCTCCTGTCAAGGATAGCCCTGTGTCCGGTCAGTATACCCAAATCTGTAATTCTCACCAGTGCCCTTCATCAGATGTATGCTCTTATGTAGAGCATAAAGGTGACGTATGGATGCTCCATACTCAGAACTTCTTTGCCATCAATCCAAATGCCATAGTTTTACATTGGTCTGAACACCCTTCACTATGCTGGTTGAACCGATTATTTTACAGATAAGTACCCCATTAAGATTTCTTTACTTTTGTAGTGCATTTTGAGAGTTCTTTTCATCCAAGAAAGGGAAGTGTCAGTGTGGGAGGCAAACTCCCCTTAAATATCATCAGGACAAGTGTTAGTTTTGCCTAGATGCTTCTCATGACCACACTCAGTGCTCTGTTTGTTAGGCATTTGGGCTGAAGACTGTTCGCAATCATTTGTCTTCCCTTTCAATTTATCTAGAGAACCAACATCTCAAGTTGTTGGCCAAGGGTACCATGGTCGAATCTTCCCACCCCGAGGTATAGCCGCCCCATAACAAAAAGGCAACAAAGTCAAGGTCTTATACTGCAGCTGTCCAGCCTCTGCTGGATGTCTCTTTTGAGGTGGATGATACCCATGAGGACTACCTGATGTTGACTTTGGTTCCCTCTGTCACGACCCTGTTAGAGACCAGCACAGAACTGACTTCTTGTACATCCTCCAGTGCTTTGTATACATCCACCATGTACATGGACGGGGAAGCACAGCTGATCATATCTGAGGGGCAAAGGAGATTCCCCAGATCTTAGAGAGGAGGTGCCTGGTACCATTATTGAGTCAAGACAAGGTTCTGAGCCTCCTGGGTTTGTTAAAGCCAGTGCGCACTTAAGAAAAAACAGAAGACTGAACACATTTCTCCCACTCCAAACGATCCTTAGGAGTAGCAGAATTTTACTCAGGGTTTGTTTAATGCCCTGATGGCTTTGAGATCACCTTAGGGGGTTTTGGTTCCTGTCCCTCCCTGGTCCTTTACCCATAAAAGATATAAGGAACCTGATTCATCTGGTGAGGAATCAGACTCTAATGAGGATTCCTTGGCTACTTTTCCCAAATGCCATCACTCTTGGACTATGGATCTGAGAAGGAGGCGTCCTTAAGTCCTGACTCTGCTTTGGAACAATTGTCCTTTGGGGATAAAGTGGATAGCATAATGGAGCATTTTAAGCGGGACTGCTTCCAGGTTTCTGACATCCAGTAAAGATATGAGTTGCTGCAGATGGACTCCCCTAAGCCTTCTTCTGTTCCCCCCTGTGCTGACTGCTCTACTGGATACTTTTTCAGGAGCCTCTTTACCTCCTGATTTCCAACTTCGTACCCCTAAGAAGTCCGATAGTTTTTATAAGGTCACTGAGGCGTTCACATTTCTTTACAAGTGACCTTCTTCTGCCCATGCTGTGATTTTTGTCACTGCCGATAAGCCTTCTTGCCCTTTGCATTTCTCTAAGCTTTTTCTCTCAGTCAAGGATAATCGGGCTGTGGAGAGGCTGGGGAAAAAGGTCTACACTTCTGCCACAGTCAAATAACTATGTATATTGTATCTCTTTTGTCTCAGTTGGGATGGGTTCTGTCTGACCTGCCTGATTCTGAGGCCAAGTCCACTTGCTCTTTCTTTGGTTGGATCTCTTTCTCTGCTGGTTCGTCACTCCATTAAGTGCAGTAACAATGCTGCCTCTTCTAGAGCTGCTGCTTCAGGCTTTTTCATTTGGCGATATTTCCGGCTTCATCTTCAAGCTTTTCCTGATAACATTAAGGTTGAGCTTCTTGATGTTCCCCTGACTAATCAAAATATTTTTGGTACTCCAGTGGCAGATTTATTTAAGAACTTACAGGACTAAGACAAGGTCATGAAGGACCATAAGAAGATTTTTGTCTCTCTAGTTCCTAAGTTTCAGAGGAATCATCCTGCTAAAGCTGCCTTTGCTTATAGACAAGCCTCATCAGCCTTCCAAAGGTAAGACAGTCCCTAGGTCTGTTTTGTCTGACAAACGGACTCAGACACCTGGGCTTCTAAAACTTTCCTTTCAGAACAAATCTGCTTCCATCTGACATTCTGCCTTTCCTTCCCCTTGGCCAGGTTCCCTTGCCTCTCAGGCTGTCTTTGCCTCTCCCTGTTTGAAAAAGATTACTTCAGACACTTGTGTACTTTAAATCATCCATCAAGGCTACTTCATGGTTTTGAAGTCTATTCTCCCCTTTTTGGGCATTCCTCAAGCCCCTTGAGATCAGATTCCCTAGTTTTCAATGTTGTTGCAGGGTCTTCTGGATCAAGGCACAATTCAACCCATCATAGAGGCCCTAAGGGGCACAAGGTTTTATTCCCAGAAGTTTCTGGTTCCCAGGAAGGAGAGGTCCTGTAGGCCTGCACTAGACTTTTCCTTTTTGAATACTTTCCTCAAGGTACCCACCTTCAGGATGTTTTCTGTCCAGACTCTATTTCCCCTTTTGCTTCCTCAAGCCTTCCTCATTTCCCTGAATCTGGAGAATGCTTACTTGCATATTCTCAATCACTCTCTGTTCAGAAGTATTTACATCTCTGTCTTTCTTCCTTTTATATGTAGTTCTCTGCTTTGCCCTTTGTTCTTTCCACAGCACCAAGGGTATTCACCAAGTGCCTGGCTCCAGTCATAGTTTTCTGCAGGCTTCAAGGAGTGCAAATTTTTCCTTATTTGGATGATCTGCTCCTTCAGGCTCCTTCCTTTTCCAGGCTCCTGCAGGACCTGCAGTTTATCAGACTCTTATTGTACAGTCTGGATTTCACCATCAGTCTCCAGAAGTCTGTCCTGTCCCCCTCTCAAATCACATTTCCTGGGGTAGAGAATGCAAACTGTTGCAATGCTGGCATCTCTGCCTGCTCCCAAGGTGTACTGTCTGTAGTAACTTTCTTCCAGTCCTTACTTCCTCTGTCTTTCATGCCTGCCAATGAATTTGAGGGTTCTGGGGTTCATGGCCTTGAACATCCCCATGCTTCCTTTCAAAAACTGCACATGAGAAAGTTTCAGTGGTACCTGGGGGCAATATGGCTTCAGCATTGTCAGCCACTGGAATTTCCAGTTCTCTTACTCCTTGTTTAAAACTCAAGCTTCAGTGGTGAATTCACCAAATCTCTCTCAATCCAGGAGTCCCTTTCCAGCCTCCTGCTCCATCTCAGGAGCTCTATACAGATGCTTTGGATCAAATGAGAGTGTCCAGAAATCTTGCTGGTGACTCACTTTTGGCCCAGACAGCACTTGTACCCCCTCCTTTTTTTATCTGGCCAGGGATGATCATCACAAGTTATCTCACCAGATGAATCTTCTGACATAAGACAAGGGGCTTCTCCTTCACTCTCATCTGTCCATTCTTCAGTTGACACTTTAGATGATAGGGTTTTAATCCGCTTTCGACACCATTTCTCAGAGGGTGTGTTTTTAGGTTCTACAAGAAGCCAGGACACTCAAAACCAGAAAATCATATGTATCCAAATGGAAGAGGTTTTCTGTTTGGTGTCTTAAATTTCACCAGGATCCTTTCTCAGTGGGGGTCCCTTTGGTTCTTTCTTGCTTGTGTCAATTGCTCCATGCTGGCTGAGAATATTCCTCTGTTAAAGCTCACTTATCAATCTCTTTTTGTCTGCCTTTACTCCACTGTTGGCCTCTCGTTTTGAGGGTAAATAATTCATGAAAGGTGTTCTCCACATCAGGCCTCCAAGAAAGCCCATCCCTCCTTCTTTGGACTTTAATTTTGTCCTTGTAAAATTGACTCTGGCTCCCTTTGAGCCTCTTGCTTCTTCTTCTCTGCAGCATTGCACCTGGAAGACTGTTTTATTGGTTGCCCTTCCTTCCGCCAAGAGAGTTTCTGAACTCCAAGTCTTGATGGCAATTTCACCTTTTTTATTTTTCATAGGGACAGGGTGTCTCTCTGTACTTCTTTTATGTCCATGGTGATCATTGAGTTGTCCCTTAATAAGTCTATTCAATTTCCTGCCTTCCATTTTTCCTTCTCTGCAATATGCTAGTGAGAGGGTTCTATGCATCTCTGATCTTCATAGACAGCTCAGGTATTATCTTGATAAGACAGAGGTTGCACATAAATCTGAGCAACTTTTTGTTTGTCCTTTTTCATTGCAGGACAGTGGGCTTGGCTATTTCTAAGTAAACCATCTCCCCCTGGATTTCAAAATCCATTTCCTTCTGTTATTCCTTTCATGACAATCAACTTTCTTACTCTGTTCGGGCCCATTCTACCAGGGCTGTGGCCTCCTCTTGCAATTTCTTCAAGGATTTGCTGATCATTTTAATCCTTGAAGTTGCTACTTGGTCTTCTGTGGACGCGGTCACTAAATGTTACAATTTGGATGTCATTTCTAGAGCTGGGGCTGGTTTTGTCAAATATATTCTTCATGGGATTGTCAGAGGTTCCTCTTTGCATTCCTCCTCCTATTCCTCATAGTAGCTTTTGTACTTTCCCATCTGTTATGAGTACTGCAACAGTGAAATGGAAGGATGTAGTACATTTGTGTAAAATCTCATCATAACAGTAGATGTCCTTCTCTTCACTGCTAAAGTATTCAGTCCTTCCTTCCTGCCCCCCCTTCCTTTTTTATGTTGGAGACATCTACCTTGCCATGGGGTCTTTGCCCATCTCCCTATGCATTTCCTTTTTTCCCTGGATGTACTTATTTCTCTCTTCTCCTGGGATGGTTATTGTTCTCCTGGGCACTTCATTTCTGAGTATGGAGCATCTGTATGTCACCTTTATGCTCTATACTGATGCAAGGAACATGCATCTGACATATGATGCTAGTAGGAATTAAAAGCTTTGGAACCCTGGCCAAACATAGGGCTATCCTTGACATGAGATCCCATCTATTATGAATACCGCAACAGTAAAGAGAAGGACATCTACTGTTATGGTAAGATTTTACACAACTGTACTTTGTTTATAGTTGTGGTGCATTGTGTAACTTTTTGTTTTAGGCCTGAAGATGGACATGTCCTTGGATTTTAAAAAGTGTCAGGGGAGTGGCATGTTACCTCCCCACGATACGCACAATCTATGTGAATGATGTCAATCTCAAGTCTGTGTGCAGCCTGTATAGCTTTTGGAGCGAGGACCAAGCAAGTGCTAAGCACCCACCTCTCCTGCTTCCCTAGGTATGTCCTCTTCTCTGGCTAAGAAGCCTGAGAAGAAGAAAGAGAGGGATAGAGGCTCAAATTCTAAGAAAATTTCTAAAGGGAAACTTGCTTATAAGAGAGAAAGAGAGGGAAAAAAACAAAGTCAGAGAGAGAGAGAGAGAGAGAGAGAGAATCCCACATCCCATAAGCATTCCATGGATTATCCCCTTGAGCCTTGTCTGGATCTAAAGATCCCAAGGCCATTGGCTGTTCCAGATTATGTCTTGTCTTTGGTGATGGCTCCTCCCCAGTGCCAGTCTGCCCCAGCTTTTACTCTGTCTTTGGCTCAGATCATTCCTCTGCCTCTGATCAGAACATTCTAAGCCCTTTGCCTTTGGTTGATTTGGAGTCAGGCAGGGTTCATTCGTCTTTTCATTTACTTTGGCTGTATTTTCTCTAGAGATGTCTCCTTTTGGATCCATGACTTTTCTTTCTGGACCCAGGGAGTGTCTTTGCCTGTGTCTAGACCCAAGAAGTCACTTTCTATGGCTTTTTCTAGGTCTGTCAGGAGTACAGGACAGTATGAGCTGGATCAGCTGTTGAGGTCTTTTTTTGAATGCTCATATTGATTTTGGGGGTCATTCCTTTCCTTCAGACCTGGGACCCGGAGTGTTTGCCCTTTCAGCTCTTACATCTTTTGTTCCTGTTTTTGAGTCCACTTTAGGCTCTGATTCCACTGGATCTGATTCAACTCTAGTTTTCCCCCATGTTGGTGCCAACAAACAGCCTTTTGTCTTGATGCTGTCAACTCCGATGTCATTGAAGCAGTGAGTATCCCAGCACTGAGAGGTCAGAGGGGAGTTCCTAGGGTCTGTTTCAACTCCGCAGTTATTGAATCCATTCCAGCCCCTGGGCTTTCTAGCTCTGGAAAACTCTGCTCCCATCTTTATCTTTGGATCTGATCCTGTTGGGTGTTGGTTCAGGGGGTTTCTACTAGATATGAGGAATTAATGGGTTCTCTATCCAGCCATCAGTCCTCGGCATCAACATTCAGTGTTGCAGACAAATCGCTGTCTTGCAGTGAGATGGGAGTTTCAGCAGCTGTGTCTGTTCCATCCCAGACCTTGTTGCCATCTAGGACCTTGAATTCTCACCAGTAGTCTTAGGGACAGCCCATGCTGTTGACCAGCCCTTGGTGAGGGGTTCTCCCATGGCTTTCTCCTGTGGCAAGTACACAAGAAAATTAAGTGCAGGAGGAAGCACTTAGACTTTCATGAGGAGACTCTGACCAAGGATTGTGACCTGTGTGAAAGGGAAGGGTTCCCACTCATATTCCCCCTGTGATGACACTTCCTTTGGTGACCTATTAGAATTGATATAACAAAGTGTGGAATGGACCACAGAAGTCCTTTCCCCAGAGGAGTCAGTATTTCTTGAGACTTTCAGCTCAGGCCCATCAGCATCATGGTTAGTACCTCTTCTGCCCTCATCAAAATGGTGATCAGGCGAGCTTGCAAAGAACACGATGTGGTGGAGCCCCACCACCTAAACCTCACAATGTTTTGGCCCCCTCGCTAAGGATAGGTCATTTCAGAGCAAGTGTCTTACAGTTGATGCTGCTGTGGTCACTGCAGTCACCAAAAAAAGGACATCTCTGAGGACCGCGCATCAGTCCATCCCTTAAATAGGGAGTCTTGGATGTTGGACTACTTTGGTAAGTTCGCTTATGATTCAGCCATGTTTGCCCTTCTTGTGCTGTATTACATGGGTGACTAGACCCCAACATTAATTGGTATTAGAGGTGTCTAAGTTTGTGTCAGCTTTATCATCTCTGGAGGCCTATTCGTTTTGGAGACTCGGTTGCCCATGATGCTTTGCATTTCCAGTGTAATCATAGGGCTGCTTTTCAGTGCAGCTGTAAAGCCTGCACAGTAGGCATGGCTGTAGCACTTTGCTGACATGCCTGGATGTGTTTATGTAACTTTGCAGACTGCTTTTAAGGAATCATTCCTTAATGTGTCCTTTGGTGTATTCCCTTTGTTTGGATCCAAAGTAAAGGAGACCCAAACTAGCAGTGAGCAAGACTAGAAAACGTTATCTGCCATGGGTAATTTCTGTACCCCTCAAAGGGCCTTTTCATGGAACCAACATGAGTGGGTGGGGACAGTTGTCTTCTGAAAAGTCCCAGCAGTTTTCCCAGTGCACTCCTGGTCATGCTCCCTCCACCCCCATGGATCAGAGGTGAGAACTCCAGTGGACCCCATCCATGTGGCAGGGGCAGCCCGCAAAGCTAAGACTTCAGAGGTCCGTTCTCTAGAAAGCTTTTCCAGCGTTTCTGAAAGCTTGCTTGGTTGTTGTCCTCTGGAAGCAGTTGGGGGTCACTTAACTCTCCACTCAAAAGCTTGGGAGGCCATCTCTTCAGATGCTTGGATGGTGAGGAATTCTTACCAGAGGCTATTCCATTCCTTTTCTGAATTCTCCAAACATGAGTCAAAGCTCCTTTCCCAGCATGCCATCCCTTCAGCAAAAGGAAGAAGCAGGTGAAGTAATCAAGCTGCTTTTGAAACCAATCATCCAGGAGACCCCATCAGACCAGAGGGGATCCTTGGTCTACTCAAGATTCCTTTTAGTGCTAAAGAAAAATAAGGACCCCAGGCCCATTATGGGCATCAGCAAGCTGAACCTTCATGTAAAGCAGACCAAGTTCAGGATGGTAATGGTGCAGTTTATTTTGCCTCTTCTGAGGAAGGTCAACTTGATGTGCTCATTGTACATGAAAGCTGCCTACTACCACATAAACATAGCAAGGCACTCCAGGAGGTTCATGTACTTCAGGCTGGGATCCAGTTTTTACCAGTTTTGAGCCCAGCCCTTTGGTCTTAAAAGAGCTACCTGGGTGTTCACCAAATGCATGGCAGTTGTAGCAGCCTGACTCAGGCTGCATGGAATCCGTGTCTTCCATTACCTTGGTGACTGGCTTCTGACAGCAACCTCAAGGGTGTCATTAATCAAAGCAAAGGATTTATTGCTTCATCTTTGCCTATCCTTAGACATCATGGTTGGCTTTGAAAAATCCAACCTACAGCCTGTCCAAGCTCTGAAGTTATCGGATGCCATCTGAACACTTAAACTGCCAGGCTACCATTCTCTCAACTGCATTCTATATGCTTTCAAGCCAGACAGGTCCTAGCTCCCATCAGCTTCATGTCAACTATGCCTACTAGGTTTTATGGCCACAGCTATATCCCTGTTTCTCTTTTCCAGATACTTCATGAGGATCCTGTAGTGAATGTTGTCAGTTCAGTGGTCCTTGGCAACACATCCTATGAGCTTGCCTGTACACCTGTCGGTGCCACATTTCCAGGTGGCTAACCTCTGATCAAGTTGTTCTAGGTCATCCCTTTGTTCTTCTTCAGCCCACAGCCTTGATTACCATAGACACTTCTCTCCTAGGGTGGGAGAGCATTTCAAAGGGAAGATGGTCCACTGTACCTGATCCCAGTCATAGGCTTACCTTCACATCAGTGTCTTGGAGATGAAAGCAGTCCTAGTCACATTGCAGGCTTTTCAGGACTACTTCCCTAAAGGTGTGATAACTGTAGAGACAGGCAAGATGTCACAGTAATATGACAAATAAACAAACAATGGGGAATGTGATCTTACCCCCCCCCCCCCCGTGTTGAGAGGCCATGAGGATTTGGCAATGGACAATGTCCTGTCAAAGTTTTTTGATAGCAAAGCATACATCATAGAAGTCCAAAATCCTTCTGGACACTTCTAGCAGGAACTTCATGACACCTCATGAGTGGTCTCTCAGTCCTTTATTAGTAGCTAAAATTGCTATGACCTGTTTTGCATTTCTGTTCCAACACCAAATGCAGCCACTTCTTTGCCTTGGTTCCTCCGCAAGGACAGTTACCGGAGAATGCTCTTCTGCATGCTCAGTGTCCTGTACACTTATCTACCAAATCCCCTAATAATCAAGTTTTTGCAAAAGGATGCTCATTGCATAGTGACAATGATCCTCATTGCTCCCTTTTCACCTAGATATGTCTAGTTCCACTTCCTGTGGCCACAATTGAAGCATCCTGCCTGGGTCCTGGATCTAGTTCTGGATATGATCATCCACAGTTCGGGTCAGCTTCACCCAAATCTAAAGGGTCTCAGAATGACCACTTGATTCCTCCAGTTCCTGTGATGGCAAGAGATCCCAAGCGTTCCAAGAAGGAAGATAGAGTTATAGCAGCAAATGGAAGAGATTTTCAATGTGGGCTGCTTCAAAGGGCTTTGATCTCTTTTTTGCTCCACTAGATTCTGTTTTGTATCATGTTTGATTGATCTTTTTCATTCAGGTTTGAGCCACTGCGCTATTAAAATTCAATTGGTAGCCATATCTAATTTCCATATTGGTCAGCACCAATTTCACATTGCATTCTTGACTTTCCAAAGCCTTCTTGAAGGGTACATTTTAGCTTGGACCTCAGGTGAGACACCCTTTTCCTTCTTGGGATCTTTCTGTTATTCTTCAGGCATTGGTAAGGGCTCCCTTTGAACCTTCTGCCACTTTTGATTTGAAGTTCCTTTCTTGGAAGATATTTATTTTAAAATTAGTAACTTTGGCCAGTAGTGTTTCAGAATTTCAGGCGTTATGCTGTGTGCCCCCTTATCTAGTGCTCCAAACAAAGAGTTTAGCTGCATCATAGTCCTTCTTTTCTTCCCAGAGTGACCTTGGAGTCAAATGTGAATCCGATATCAACTTCCAGTTTCCTTTGCAAACTTCATTACCAAAGAAGAGTGCATACTTGATTGTTTAGATCTCCATTGCCAGGTAAGATTTTATTTGGATAAAATTAAACACATCAAAAAATCGGATTAGTTATTCATATCTTTTTCTAAAGTTAGACTTGAAAAACCTGTGTCGAAAGTTACACTTTCCAGATGGCTGTCCAACTGTATTTCCTTTGTGTACACCTCCAAACGTCCATTTCACTATTGTAAGCCCAAGGGTCATGTCACCAGGGCTGTTGCCCCTTCTACAATCTATTTTGGCAGTGCATCTATGGATGATGTTTGGGCAGACGTTAAATGGTCTAGTTATCATTTCTTTATCTGTCAGTTTAGGTGTAGATCTTCTTTGGCTCCACAATTTTGTGAAATGTTCTCTCATAATACCACCCTTTTGTCTGGATGGGGACAGACGGAAGAGACAACATCACATACAAAAGTTATGTACTGACCACAGAGCTAGATCTGTGTTGTCATCTTCTGTCCATCTCAAGCATCCCTCCCACCTTCCCACTTCCTAATTATCACTGGTTATTGTAGCTCCTGGCAAGCCTCCCAGACCATCCCGAGGTCTGGGTGGGGACCTATTGGTCCTCTTTTATGTTCTCTGTATAAGGATTTGCTTTTGTCACCAAGTTTCATAGGATAAATTGATCTGAGGAGGATCAGGCACACAAGGTATTATGGTCAGAGGAGATGGAGCTTTGTAGCTGAAGACATTATGAAATCTGGGTCAGGTCCGGTCAGATTGAAACTTCCCACAGGTTAAGATGGATGGAAAAATACAACATGGATCTAGCATTATGGTAAGTACATAACTTTCATTTTAGCTATTCTATGTTGTTGATTTTTTTTTTCTTTTACACATTATTTTTTTTCTCTCTCCACCATCTTTCATGTTATCTACTTGTTACCCTGGTACCTGCCCACATCAGTTCTACCAGCTGTCTTCCTTGCCTCCCCCAGAATTAATCTGGTATTGCTGTGTCTGGTTGGGAAACTAGGCATCTGGCGGCTTGGCACGTCTGAGTATCCATGGGGGGGTCTTCTTGCTTATGACCTACCTGTTTCTCCCCCCCCCTTAGCTGACCCAATATTTTGCCTGTTGGCAGGCATGCAGTGGAGATGTGTGGTGTATCGCTTTGCCTCCACAGCAGCTCAGCCAAGCCTCCAACATGCCTACCAGTGGGTCAGCCCCAGCCCCCATCAAGGATTGACACAGTAAACACCCATGGGCCTACCCACCCACCTAGGATGGTAACACCCATCCCTTCCTGCTTCTCCGTCAGTTGCCTGACCCGCTAATAAAACCTGGGTCACCTGGGTCGTAGTCAGGGCTTTATCCATCTATACCACTAGAGCCACATGTTGTTGAAAAATCTGTTGCAGGACTTTAAACAACAAAGTTATTGATTATGTATCAGCATTTTTGATGGAGCATACTAATGTTTTAATACTATACAACATTACCATGTCTTTATCACTTCAGAACTATACCATATTTCCAGTCCTGATGAAAATACTTGTTTTTCTTTGAAAAGATGGTTTTGCAGTTGGGTGGGACTCACAAAGGTGATGTAATAATAAGTTCATTGACTGTGCCAAGATTGGAAATTTTGCTGTCCACAGAAATCCAAAATATTTTACATACTGACAAGTAAATTGATGTGTAGTGCATTTCACATAGCCTCTAAAGTCACCCTGCAGGAGACATAAAGAGGTGTACTAGTGCAGATATTAAAACCCTGAAATCTTTATGTAGTTTTAGTACCATATGAACACTTGCATTATTTCTTACCTACTTGGACCACTATAATGCAGCTGTACCAGTCCGCTTTTCCTTTTTGTCTTTTTCACTGATGTATTAACATCCCTCTTTCTAAGAATACGGGTGGCGCAGTGGTGCAGCGGCAGCGTTGTTGCCTCACACCAAGATGGTCTCCAGTTTGATTCTTGGTTGGAGTGCCTTCTGTGCAGAGTCTGCAATGTCCTCCCTGCATTCATGTGGGTTTCCCCTAGGTGCTTCAGTTTCCTCCCACGTTAGACAGACATGAGTCTGGAGTGTTTCTCCCCAGACCTCAACTGAAAATTGGCTTAGTTCCAAGTCGGACTTTCCTGGTTAACAAATGTTAAATAAATAAATACCTTTAATAGTAAATCATTTGCCATACATTTTGGTACAAGGTCCCCTGTTTCCATTATTTTGATTTAGTTCACTTTCCTGTTTTTCTGAGATATATTTTAGACAAATTTGGTAGTCTGTTGATGTTCTTCGTGTTTCACTGTTGCAGTCATGACATTTGGGTTATCCCTGCCAGGGTAGCCCTCGGCCGGCCCGAATACCAGAGGCTTAGTATTTCTGCGTTGGTTGCTGTCGCTTCAGGACTGACATCAGGTCATCACTAGTATAAAGTAAGGCAGCTGACAGCATTACATGCTTTCTTGCAGTGGAGTATGAAGCAGAAGCAGTTCACACGAGTGCTGGTTGACCGCTACCTGAGTTTCGTCTTTAGAATTGAAGCTGAAGTCTTCTAAAGCTAAGTACCCCATTGGGGATCCTTTTTTATTGCACTAACCAATGTCAGAAAAAGTTAACAATTGTCTCGCCTGTGGAAAGGAAATACCACACCGAGACTTTTCATTCTTACTGTGGCACTTGCTTAGGCCCAGACCACAACATCCCCCGCTGTCGCTTTTGTGCTTTGTTCAATGCCAGAAATATATGTCGTCGGGCCGTTGTTGTAGCTAGATATTTTCACTTACAATCCTCGAATTCTGATATGGCTTCGGTAAGCCATCTCACAGCAGATCTTCCGAAAAAACGTAAAGATAAAGACAGAGACGGACCGCACGGGTCCAGACCTACCGACGACACTTACATTAAGCTAGTCGTCAGTTCTCCGGTCCTCAGTGAGGCACTTTCACAGCCCCTGATGCCAGCTTCTGGGGATTTGCAGGCCGCTACTGAGACCCTTTCAGAGTCCGGTATGCCAAAAAACTCTTCTTCGACTAAGGATCCTACGGTTGTCTCTCCCTTGGTTGAGTCCGGAGCCACTGAGCAGGCACTGGCTTCCGAGGAAGTACTTTGCACTACCAATTCTCAACTCAAACCGACTTCTTTCGCATCTACCGTTCTTTCGAAAACTACCAAGTTTATAAGGCCAAGGGTACGAACCACACCCAAGAAACCAACGACCTAGTCTCAGGCACCTGCTTCCTTTCCTCAGTCTCAAATGCTTAAAATGGAGGAAGACCTTATCATGCTTATTAGGGGAAGCCAAGCTACCCCTTCCAAAAGAAAAAGAGTCTGTCCCCAGTAGTTTTGTCTGAACAGGAGTCTGATGACTCTGATGCTTCTGAATATGAAGACATGCAACCCCTCTCTACTTATGAGGATTCTGATGAAGAGGACTCCATTCCTTCAGCCTCTCCCCCGAGCAGTTTTCCTTTGGAGAAACCCTTCATACCTTAAGGGAGCATTTCCAATGGGAATGTCAGGACTACCCTCAGTCTAAAAAGAGACTCAGGGAATTCTTAGATCTTCCACAACACAGACCTCTGGCCATTCCCCAGTCCTGGATGTTGTGGAGGATGTTTTCCTGGAATCCAACTCCTGACACCCTCCCTCCTGCACCCAGAAAACCAGACAGGTATTATAGAGTCCCTGACTCACACAAATTTCTTTTTAAAAATCCTACTGCTGACCCTGAGGTTATTTCTCAAGGGCCTAAATAAATGAAAGCAATCTCTGCTAAGAATCCTACCCTCTCAGATAGGGATTCCCGAGCACTAGACAGATGGGGTAAAAAAGTATACACCTCTGCTACTGTTGCTATCAGAGCACTTAATTGCCAGTTCCATATGCTAAAATTTCAGCAACATACCCTGGAACTCCTCAAACAAAAAGTGTCTTTTTTTCCTGCTTGTGACTCTAAAGACTTACAAGAGTCAATGCATTCTGCAAGTCAGGTAACTTAACACACCTTGCACTGTGGTTTTGATGCCCTAGAAGAAGCTTCTTGCAGGGCAGCAGTCACCAGTTCAGTCCTTAGAAGGCATGCATGTCTTAAGGAGCAGCCCTTGCTAGACCACGTTAAATCTAAATTGTTGGATGCACTCTTGCACAAAAACAACTTATTTGGCACTAAGGCAGAAGAGGTCTTAAAAAAGATGGAAGAAAAAGCTAAATCTATGCAGACAGTTAAGGATTTCTTACAGGTCCAACCACCTAGGTTCAGCAAGCATTGCCCCTCCAAGCACTGGTCCTTTCCTGCTCCCACCAGGTCAGTCCAGCCCAGACCCCATGGAAGCAGACCCCCCCCCAGACAGCAGGCACAAGGAATGCAGAGATATAAACAGTGGACTTCCTCCATTTCAAAAATAGGGAGTTCTAAGCCACCCCCTCATAGTAAGAACTCACAGTGTCTCTCCTCCCCCACCCCCTCTTTCTTCCCACCTTCACTTACCCCTAGGAGGAAAACTCTCCTTTCAGGCAAGCACCTGGGCCACCATTGCCAACGACCGCTGGGTCCACAACTTAGTGTCCTAGGGATACAAATTTTCTTTCCACACCCTTCCAACTCTAAAAGGGTTCCCAGATGTATCTCTAAACCAGTGGGCAGAGGCACAAAAGAAAGTCCTTTCCTTGCTCTCTATGAGGGCAATAGAGCACGTTCCTGCAGAACAAAAAGGCCAAGGTTTCTACTCCAGACTTTTTCAGGTACCCAGAAAAGAGGGCACCTGGCACCCCATCCTCGATCTATCCATTCTAAACACCTTCCTGGTGATACCAAAATTCAAAATGCTCACCCTCCAGCAGCTGCTACCCATGATCTCCAAGGCTGATTGGCTAGCCACCCTAGACCTAAAAGAGGCCTACCTCCACATTCTTATCAAGGAATCATGCAGGAAATATCTATGTTTCAGGGAAGTATTTCTGCACTTTCAGTTCTCTGCACTTCCCTTTGGCTTATCTACTGCTCCCAGAGTTTTCACAAAATATCTGGCTCCGGCCATTGCCTTTTGCAGACAAAGGAATATCCAGATTTACCCATACTTAGATGACTGCCTAATTCAGGCAGACGGCCAGGAAAGGCTGCTCAAGCACCTGGCCTTTGTAAAGTCCCTACTGACCTCCCTAGGGTACACAATCAACGAAAAGAAATCCAAACAAGTACCCACCCAAAGGATTATATTCCTGGGAGCAAGCCTGGACGCAGCATCCCAGATGGCATTCCTTATACCAGAGAAGCAAACTTACCTGACAGCCTACTTCTCTCAGTTAGCCGACAGACCCCAGTTGTCTTCATGGAAAATCCTGCAAGCTCTGGGGTTCATAGCATCTTGCATTCTAATCCTTCCATATGCCAGATTGCATATGAGGAAACTTCAGTGGTACCTAAAAAGCCTTTGGTGTCAACACTCTCAAGACCTGGAAACTCTTATACCCATGATACCTTGCCTCAGAAAAGATTTTCTTTGGTGGGCAGCAGCATGCTCCCACAACAAGGGACTACCTTTCCCACCACCCCCTGCACCCAGACCCTCACCAAAGACGCATCAAACTCTGTCTGGGGTGCACACCTGGACGGCAGGTGCATACAGGGCCAATAGACTCCACAGCAAATCCATCTGCACATCAACCAAAAAGAGATGATAGCTGTCCAGCATGCCTTGACAGCTTTCAAGTCCCTTTTCTCCCCAGGGGCTCTCCTGATCAAAACAGACAGCACCACTGTGATATGGTATATCCACAAGCAGGGATGGACTCACTCCTACCCTCTATGCAAGCTGGCCATGAAACTTTGGCACATAGCCTCTGCCATGCAACTCCACCTGTTAGCACAATTCCTGCCAGGTTCTCTAAACTCTCTGGCAGACCACTTAAGCAGAAATCTTCTGGACCCACATGAGTGGTGGCTAGATGAAAGAACCTTCACCCTAGTAACTCAGAAATGGGGCACCCCGAAGGTCGACCTCTTTGCATCCCACACCAACCATCAGCAAGTTCTGCACCTGGGAGCATCACTGCATGGCTTGGAAAGTGGATTCCCTGTCCTTCCCCTGGGTCAATCTATCGGTCTCTGCCTTTCCTCCACTACCTCTCATCCCCAGGGTACTGCTCAAAATAAGGGAGGAAAAAACAAGGACAATTCTTATTGCTCCAGACTGGCCTCACCAGCAATGTTCCCCACTGCCACCATGGCATCTCACTCAGACCCCAACCCTCCTGACCCACAGGAAAGGAGAATTCATGCATCCCCAATTGCAGACCCTCAATTGGGCAGCTTGGCGTATTCCCTAACCACCCATCAATCTGCCAACCTTAGTAAACAGATTATAGATGTTGTACGTGAGGCCAGACGCCCTAGCACTAGAAAGTCTTACGCTGACAAATGGAAAAGGTTCTGCACCTGGATTCAGGCTAAGGGAGCTGATACGACACAGCCCTCCATCCCTCTCATCCTGGATTACTTAGCTGACCCTGCTCTCTTTTTCCTCTATCAAAATGTATGCATTTGCTATCTCTGCTCATTTCCCCACCAAGCAGCCCCTTTTCTCACACCCTCTGATCAAACAATTCCTAAGAGGGGCTAGCAACTTGAGGCCACCCAGAAGAGCACCAACCCCAGCTTGGGACCTTAACTTTGTTTTGGAAAAGATCACCCTGCTCCCCTTCGAACCAGCATCTTCAGCAGAGTTAAAATTCTCTCCTGGAAGACAACTTTCCTTCTGGCCATCACTTCAGCCAGAAGGGTTTCTGAGCTACAAGCACTCATGGCTGTGGAGCCCTTCATCGTCTTCCATGCTGATAGGTTTTTCCCTCAGGACTAACCCATCCTTCATGCCCAAAGTGGTGTCCAGTGTGGCTCTCAACCAATCCATTCATTTGTCCACCTTTTTCCCTAACCCACAGAACAAGAGGGAAAGGATCCTTCACTCTCTAGATGTGCACAGACAACTCAGATTCTATCTAGACAGGACTAAATCCTTCAGAAAGTCTGATCAATTGCTGGTTATGTTTGCTGCAGGGGCAGAGGGCAAAGTCATCTTTTAAACAAACAATTTCGAAATGGATAGCACACTGCATCCATTTCTTCTGCAAGCAACGTGGAAAGCCTCCCCTAAGAGGGTCAGGACTCAATCCACCAGAGCAGCCGCCACCTCTGCAGCTTTCCTCAGAGGAGTCCCTGAGGTTAGTTAAGCTATCACAGCCATGATTGAACTAAAAATGATTTCAACCTCTTTGGCCCATACATTATTCAAACTAACAAATCACCAAAAGGCGGTTTCACCTATTTTTCTCAATGTCACAAATCTTGGTCCAGGTTGGACTTTAGTCTCTGGGTTCTTCTTGAATTTTAACAACACTTTCCATACAGAGCCTAGATTCTTTTTGGATTACTCTAAAATAACACTTACTCTTAACTGGCTTAGCAACACTATTACTAGACTTAGGGGCTATAATTGGTCATTAAACCCTAACTTACTACTAAAATAAGAAGTGATATGAGAAAGTAACACTATTTTAGAAGTTTTCTTACTTTCACTTGATACAACATCCATTGGACATCTGCTGGACCTCTGTAAAATCCTCAATTTGAGGGACCCTCATTAACATGGCTTCCTTTTATAAGAAAAAAATCATTGATAAAGAACTAAACATCAAGAAAAAAATATTAATTTGGAGTTCGAAGTACAACAAAGGTATAACCAAGAATCTGTAAAAAAGCTTCCCTACATTCAGAAAGAACAATATTTGTTACACTCAGATCGATTATCCTTTCAAGAAATAAAAACTCTTGCAAATGACTTAGTGTGTTTACAAATGCCATCTAAATTTTTAGCGAGACTGATAAATCAGAGGAAACTGTCTCCTTTTATATCCGAGATATCATATCAAAGTAAATCCTACTACTCAGACCAGGATATAATCCATTTATTTGAAAATATATATTCACAGTCATATAGTGACCTAAAATCCCCTCTATAGGAACAAGACTTTGAGCAATTCCCGAGTCAACTGAAATTCCCAACACTTAGCCAGGCCCAAAAAAGATTCCCCCTCATCTCTGTTTACTCAACATGAAATAACTGTGATAATAAATAGTCTTATCTAACAAAGCTCCAGGTCTGGATGGACTCGCAATGGAATTCTACAAAACCTTTACTCAGAAAATTTCAAAAATCCTCTTATTACTCTTTAACCATATTAAAACTAATAACATTACTGATATTTACTTGAATGCCTGCAAAACAATTTTCATTCTTAAGGAAAATAAAGAACCCAAAAACCCTTTGAACTAAAGTCCAATTTCTTTAGTTAATATGGATATGAAAATATTTGCTGCACTCCTGGCAAATAGGCTTAAATCTCTTATTCCTTACATTGTTATGTCTAGTCAGTCTGGATTTATACAACACAGAAAATATGTGATCATACACTAACCCTGGAGGCCATGATAACTTATCAAATCAAAATTGTGCCCTGATATTTGCTTTATCAATAGATGCTTCCAAAGCTTTGACTAAACATGGACTTCTTATTTTCAGTCCTGCCTCGTTTTGGTATACCTCTAGACTTCTCCCAATCCATAAAAACACTTTACTCTAAAGATCACACTTATCTGCAAAATAACAGGACCATCTCTCCCCAGCTTGATATTAAAAATGGTACTAGACAGGGATGCCCAGTGTCCCCATACCTTTTTAATTTATACATTGAACCCCTATTTTTACTTATTAATCAAAACACTTTTCATTATATACTGATTCTATACAATACTAAGATTGCTTTATCTGTATTTGCAGATGACCTTAATTTATACTTTACATTACCCAGCCCCGACATACTAAAAATTTGGAACTCTATAAATATTTTCTTGAAACTCTTAATTTATAAATTAAACGTAGAGAAATCTTTAGTTTCCCAAATTAATCAATCTTGTCAATTAGTTAACTACCCTTTACCTATAGAGGTTAAGGTAAGTCATTCCTTAAAATATTTAGGAATATCTTTCCAACAAGATTCAAAACTATCTTATCAAAGTAATATTACAAAATTATGGGAATCTCTTCAACAGGATCTCCTTAGATGGGATAAGCTTCAACTCTCATTACTGGCAAAAGTAGCCATTGTTAAGATTAACATCCTACCAAGAATTTTGTATGTTCTTAACATTTCTAACATATTAGTACATAATACATTTTTTTAAAACTCTATACTCTTCACTCTCCAAATGTATATGGTTGCCTAAATCGATCAGAATTGCTTACAAAAAACGTGGATACCCTAAAAATAAAGGAGCTCTTGGCCTCTCTGACTTCAGACTATATTATGACATAATCAACTCTAACAGAGTACTAGCAATTTCAGATTATAACCTGGATTTATAACCTGGATAAGGAGAAATGGGCCTGACCTGGATAGAACTATTTTATGGGTTTCTATTATGTTATCGAACTTCAACAAGTTTGTACCCTATATGGTTGAAACTACATAGTCAAACTTGCAGAACTTGCGGAAAAAAAAAATAAAACATGCAACAGTAAACTTACTGTTGCAAGCAGGGGGGCAAGCCCCCCTGCACCCCCACACCCCCGCTTTTTAAATATACCAACTCCGAGACCGCACTATAGTGCGTAAAGGGAATATTTCCCTTTACTGCACTATGTGCAGTCTCTGAGTTGGTATATTTAAAGAGCGTGGGGGTGCAGGGGGGCTTGCCCCTTGCTTGCAACAGTTAATTTACTGTTGCATGTTTTATTTTTTTTCCGTATTCGAAGTTTTGAAACTTTGAACAGACAAGCTCGATATTGTGTTCAAAGTATCAAAACTTTGATCACGTAATAGGAACCCCTATTTTATAACTATGTTAAAACTCTGAATTTTAATCCAGAAGCTCTCCCCATCGTTAATAAACAGAATATGAAAAACCACAAATTACACATATCTCTCAAAAAATAAAATAACTAGCTTGCAAAAACTTTTTGAATCCATAAACTTATCCACTGCCTTTAATACTTTGCAACCCTTGCATCTAAATCCTAATCTTAAACTTAACAATAAAATGCTAAACCTAAATCCTTGTCCTCTCCTTAAAGCGAAAAGCTTACTAGACATTTATCCTTGTAAAAACTAATCTATCAGTGAGATGAGACTATCTTTAATCCTTCCTAAAAGTTACACCATTATTTTGAGACAAATTAGAGATGTGTGTACTAAATTTGTGGATGATCCCAATGTGGATATGACTGGTATAAATTCATGTAAAGCCCCATGGAACCTACTCTTAATGAAGAAAAATATGATTTCAAATTCCTACAAGCTTATAATTTCCATTTTTTACCAAAATGACGTTTTTTTTAAATTTTTTTTCATTTACTGGTCCGATCTGAATCCTACAGTTTCACTTAATCATATAACCCGATTTGTCCAGTTAACATCAAAATCTATTCCATTTAAAAAACTTAACTATACACAATTCGTGATTTTAAATAATGCATCTGTCTCCCCTAGCTCTATTAAATAAATTTCACCCCTCAACTTCCCCTTTTTGTACAAATTGTGATAACCAGAAGGCTGATTTATTTCACATTTTTGGAGTTGTAAATGTTCCTACAAACGTTGGTGCTCATTAAGGGTCAAATAAAAAATGGGCTATGGAGAAGTCCACCCTATTCTGGAGATTTGCCATTTTACACATACCCTCAACAGATTTATCAAGACTATGAATACAAATCGTTATCATCTTATTTGCCCTTATTAAATATTATATCACACTGAAATGTAAATACAAATCCTTACTTACATGGAACAGTTTTAGACAAATGGCTATCAAATATTTAATGGCCCATAAGTATTTAATGTATAGCCAAAAATTACATCCTCAGTTTCTTGATTACTGGACTATATTGCTTGACTAAATTCTCCAATAAAGAGCAACTCTTCATTTTTTCGACCCTTAAGATGGACTTATGAGCTATTCATACCTGCTTTAAATATTTTCTTATCTTTATAACTATAATTATTCATTACTGTAACATTAAAATTCTCATGGTTATTCTCCAAATGCAAATGATTAATGTTTTAGTTTTTTTTTACTTGATTGTGCATTTAGCACAATTGTATATAATTTGTGTGTTATCATACTAGTTTGCTTGTATTATGCAATTCTCATTCATCTGTTTCAATCTGACTGTTGATAATTGTCTTTATTGAACTTTTTGTTATTTTTGTTTTAAGAAGAAACTATAAACAAAATTTTGACAGAAGAACATAGATATCTGTTCTGTCTTCGTAATGCTTATTGACATATGTTTGTGATCACTTTGCTGTTTTCCAGTTAAATACAAAAACAGACAGATGGGCACTCAATATGTTTTTTTTTTCTATTAATGTGAGACACAGCTAACCTCTTTTTGTACAGCAGAGTAAGTCAGCTGGTTCTGTAAATATGAGGTATATCGGCCCCGAACCTTAACTGCTGTATTTTGCAGTCTAAAGGACTGAAGATGAATCCTGGTTTTAAAAGATTTTAATTAAGTGTCTGTAGGTTAAACTTTCGTTGGTTGTCTTTTTCTACTTTTTAGTCATACCTGTAATGATGTGAGGTATTGCCAGCTGTCCCAGGAGAAGTAGGGCAGTGGATGGGTAACATATGCCAGCACAGCTAGCTGGAATTTTGTAAAGAATTATATGTCATTCATTTATTAAACTGATTTGTACAGATGCTTGTGGTGAAAAAAATGTATTTGTCAAAGCTGCTTATGTTAAAAATGCACCAACAGTGTGCCCGGCTGGACAGAAAAAAAATATACATGCATTATTGTAACTGTTTAAATGTATATGTTTTAACTGAGGGTACTGGAAGAGAAGAGGTTAATCTCAAACTTTGAAAATAGTTTGCAATTAAATTACCTGGCTTAGGCCATAAGAATTGTATCTTACAGTTCTCAATGCATCCTGAGACAAAAGGTCTGTACTAGGAAGCTTCCTGCATTGTCATTGGGGTGAACTAATTGCTACTCTGGAAGGGTGGAGGCTTGAAATTGTTTTATGACTTCCAGGAGCTGCAGCATATAATGTGTGTGTGTGTGTGTGTGTGTGTGTGTGTGTGTGTGTGTGTGTGTGTGTGTGTGTGTGTGTGTGTGTGTGTGTGTGTGTGTGTGTGTGTGTGCGTGCGTGTGCGTGTGTGTGTGTGTGTTATTGACACATATGTACTAAATCCTGACAGCTTCTAGCCAAGAGGGAAACATGGGAACCAGAAGTCAGATGACCAGATGTATGTGATGTCATTCTGTAATCCATCACTAAAAATAATGTTTAATACTAGGTGAGACTGAAATCTCAGAGGACTCTGTTTTTGTAACCTGACAAAGAAAGATCTCTCACCTACTTCATCTTGCCTTGCTCTAGTAAGTAACCAGGGAATAATAATTCTTTAGATCAGTCAGGAACATATAGTGAGATTAGTTAAGTACTGTTTTTCTGTAACTGTGTGAACCTGTCCACCTGTGTTATTTTTAATAATTCCTGTGACTAAAACTCTGGTGTTTGTTGTAAATCAATATTTAGTATTTTCATGTTCTTTTATTATTTATTATTAAATATATTTAAACTTTTTGTTGTGGCTGGTCCTTTAGAGAATATTTTAACCTTTGAGAGTACTTATATCTATTGGTGACACTGTGGTCACTCATGAAAGCCTGGCTGTTTGGTCAACATTAGTATTTGTATTAATATTAATTTCACTCAGTATAATTGGGTACCCTTGCAAGAGTCTTAGAGAAGCTGGCATTGGAGTGTCTGGTGGTGGTGTAACTGCCTTATACTCTGAGCAGAAAGTGGCATAGCTAGTAAATCTCTGCCAGCCTTTCCCGTGTGTGTGTGTGTGTGTGTGTGTGTGTGTGTCAGCTGCTTGGAGCAGGGACACTAAGCACTGGTTCCATAGAGAGACTGCTATAGGACTTGGCTTGGACACTCAACTGAGGACTCGACCCTATATCTGCTCCAATGGGGATTCTAATTGAGGAAATGGAGAGGGCCCATCCTGACTATGCTCCCTGTGTGCTCTTAAGGGAAATTGTACTTGATGCAGAGAGGCACGTTTGGAAATACTGGCTGTATCCATTTTTGTTCCAAGTGAATGTCTGTCTCTAGTGTTAGTGGTGAGGATTCAGGCTGCTTGATTACTGGCCTAGTGTTAGTGGTGAGGATTCAGGCTGCTTGATTACTAGCCCAGAGAGGGGACATCACAATACCTTTTAACCTCTTCAAATGACTCCTGTTTTATCCCAACAGCTTCTTCAAGAAGATAAACACTGGCAACAGTTTGAAATACATAATAATAAATTGATGAGAATCTGGCAAGTGGTAACACTGTGGCCACTCGTGAATCTGGCAAGTGGTAACCATACCCACAATTTTTTTGTAGTAGTGTTTATTCTTACATATCCATAGCTCTGTTCATTCTTACATATCCAGAAATGCAGCTCTTATTACTCACAAACTAATTTCCATACTAAAGTATAACAGAAGTAAACAACTGGCACAGCTACACTTATCTGGCTAATGTCTCATTAGAACACTTCACCTAACTTAAGTAACTCTGCTAAGCCAACCAATCATAGTACTGTACCCACTTAGGACTGTTAATCTACTGCTCATCCCATCTCTTCAGGAGTTAGGGAAAACTACCCCAACAATGTTGTGCTTTCCATAAGCAACTAAAACCAGGAGAAGACATATTGTAAATCAATTTGTTATCCTTCTCAACTATAGCGAGCATCATCTGCTCTCTCAGAGCCTTATTCTACATCTCTCTGCTTTTACTCTGATAGTAAATCTATCACAGGAATCCTAAACTTAGGAATATCTTCTAAAATGTAATATATTGTAGAGAATGAATGTATACTATCTGTTACTTAATATGTATGTCAAAGTCTCTTCTATGTAAATTGTATGTTAAAAGTCTGTCCTTAAAACTATGTTTTGTAAAATAAAAAAAAAAAATTGTTCTCTTGGAGCTTTTCTCCCTGGGCCTCCACTGAAAATGGACTTGTAATCCAGTTGGACTCTCCCAGTCAACAAATGTAAAGTAAAATAAATAAAATAAATCTTATACTTCCCAGTCATGCTGTAGCCATTTCTAAATCAGAGCACTGGTGCTCAGTATCTTGCAGAGCCTGTCCATGGTTCCTTTGATTGTGTAAAGCTCCAGTAAGTCATTCTGTCATTGGCTGTACAGCCAAACCAGTGATAGAACAGAAATCAGAAATGTTGGCAATCAAAGTGGAACTGCAGAACATGCACATTTTCAACAACTGAAACTGGAGTGCTTTGCCACGTGCAGAGCGGTTGCAAAGGTATGTGTGATCCTGTTTGCCTACAGGAAGCTTCTGCCTAAAGTTTCAGGTTTCATGAGTATGGTGTGAAGGGGAGGGCTGCTAGCACTGCAAGAAATATTAACGACGTCTATTTATGTCTTTTAGCAATAGGCCCTCATGCTGACATGGATATTTTATCACTTCACTGTGACATGTAGTGAAGTAGTGGTAACACAGTGTACTGTGTTTTTTTTTGTTTTTTAATACCCACGTGGTTCTTTCTTTTACTTTGCAAACCAATACAATTATGTATTTTTTTCTGTAACATAGTTTTGATTTACTGCTGATGGAAATAGATGCAGTGGATACATTATATTATGTGATCTGAAGGCATGCTTTCACTTCAGTAACTGCTAATTGAGGTGATTTTAACATGCATGTCCCTTACATTTTTTAATTCTATAACATTCCATCCCATCTTGCAGCGCTCTGCGTACATCAGGGCCTAGAATAGTATATCCCTCATGCAGAGATGTACACCAGGGTATTGCATGGATGTCAGCCTTTGTCATCTTCTGATGTTCATCACCCCCATTGCCTCAGTGGCATTTTGGCTTATCTGCAAACATAGCTCAATACTGGCCAGCTTTCCAAAGCTCTGACACCCCTCCTGCTCTCTTCCTGTAATAGCTGATTGGCTGAGCATATCCTGACAGGGAAGCCATCGGCTGTCACAGGAAGTATGTGTTCATTCTTTCTGCCATCCAGAGAAAAAAGTCTTCTCACTCTTCACAGGAACCAGTGATGATTTTCTGGCTCTACCGCTCAGATAAAGCCCCTTTTGTGGACCCCCCCCCCCCCAAATCATTTTATTATTACATTCTTGTTTGCTTTCTGTTTTTTTTTCATATATGTATGTATATGTATATACACACACACACACACATATTTTTTTTATGTTTATATATATTTGTATGTATGTGCATAATAATAATTTATTTCTGCCAGGGAATGTTTACAGTAATTCCCATGTGAATTTCTATGGCTTGTATCTTTGACAAATGTTTGTTTTTACTGTTTCTGAAGACATTTTCAGTATTTCTTTCAGAAGTGCAATGTGTGTACTTCCCAACACACACACTGAGCAACAGTTTAATTTCAACTCTCCCAGTATGCAAAACGAAACTGAATCACAAAGGCTATGAAATCTACCACTTGAAATTCAGTTACTGCCTTGTCAGTGCACAGCCTGGATGCCAGCAAAGAAGGAACTAGGAGAGCCTGAAAGAAAATTATCTAGAAATGGTGAAGAGAAAACACTGACTGTGAAGAATCCTGAAGCTGTTCAGCAAACAGCAGTTCAAGTTCCAGCTTTCAAGCAGGACTTGGCTTCCAGTAATCTAGAGGAAAAAAAAATAAGTCTAATGTGCTCAGAGCTGATTAAATTAAATTAAACACTGAAGGGGTATCTCAACTCAAATAAAAGACTGAAAAAAATGGAAAAATCTTTAAACAGATATTCAGGTGAGCTGATAAAACTGCAAAAATCAGAGGTCGAAATGAAGAAAAGGCTGATTATGAGACTGCTCAAGAAGACTTGTTTCAAATGGTGGTAGATTTAGAGAACAGAGCACTTTGGGAAAATCTGAGATTTTGTGCTGTACCAGAGGCACTAGAAGGAACAGATTATTAATTTTATAAAAACACAAATAAGCAACTGGAGTGGTATTCCACAGCAGGAACTATTTGAAAGGGCACACCATTTATATGCTCTAAATCTGGCAAGAAGAATGCAGCCAAGTCATGTATTAGTAAAGATGTAAACTTTACAAACTTGTAAAGATGCAGACACAAATTTATTCCAGTAATCGGAGAATGTTGATATGCATGTGTGAGATACAAAGTGCTGTATCCAGCTGTTTTCAGAATATTTTTTTTGTAGGATCAAAGCCATTTATTAATGCTGAACAGGCTATGGAGGAAATACAAAAGTTTGTCCAACAAAAGTGAGCCATCAAGCAGAAGAAGACTCTGCTTCTCATTCTTCTGATAAAGCGCATGGAGAGACTTTGCCAGTGAAACTTTTCCACTGTCCCAAAGGTAAGTAAATGCTTGAGAGACAGAGAAAAACATAGGAGTAAACAAGAATAATCAGAAGTACCTTGGACTTGAACCAGAATCTGGTGTTGGATGATGGAGATGAACAGGAAGATCAGCAAAATAGAAATTAGTGAATAAATGTGTGACTCCAAAGCATCATTCACATTTGTGAAGTACGGCTGTATAAGAAAAAGTAGAAATAGTGGACTTTTGCTGACTTTGTTAAACTTGTGGGGAACTGAAAAACATTTCCCTGACTTCATGTCATTAATGTTTGGAAGGACCTTGAGGGGAGGGGAATAAGAAAAAAGGTAACAGATTAAAAACAATTTCTGTTTTTAACAGTATTTTTATGAAACTTTTCACAGTATAAATTGCATGTTTTAGTATTTTTATTTGTATGTGATAAAATTACTAAACAGATGCATTTCTTCTTTGTTTAGTATTGCAACATGTAGGCATTGCTTTGCAAGAAAAAAAGCATGTGTAAGTTAATGGGCTGTTATCTTGCATTGCTGAGGTGGGGGATGGGGTGCAAATGTACACAGACCATAATATATGAAGAGCTGATATGTTTCTTTTACTTTTACATAGGCACATGGATTAAGACCCTTGGCTTAATCTAATAACAAGTTTCAAGTGGAAACAAGGAAATATGAGAACATTGAACATAATGAAAATTGTTTCCTTTAGAAACAAATATTTCAGCTTGTCTGTCAGGCTGCAGCAGAGGGACTGCATGTTTTTTTCCTCTTACGTTTCCATGGAGACAAGCTGATAATATGGCAGTAAAAAGCCAAAACACTGGTTTCTTTAACGCTAAAAGTTAGTGATCTGATATTGTCAATTTTCCATCTCATCCTCAAATATCGGTCTGGATCCAATCCATAGGATCCAGATTGGCCATTAGCAACCTAGCAGCAATAAAAAAACTCTTGGATACCTCCCCTTACCTACAGTGCATATCGCCCCATTACCTCAGATCTTGTTTGCCGCTTTGCGAAGACATGGTCCTATCAACAAGCTCTTGGAATCAGGTTGTATTTTTCTAAATATTTTCTCTAAATATTTCTCTAATATTCTGTAATTTATTGTTTTTTTTGTCTGTTATTTGCCTCTTTCCTGCTTTATCTGGTAGTCTAGTTCCCTTTTCTGTAAAGTTACCGCATTTTTATTTGTTACTTCTCTTCTCCCCTTCTTCCTCCCAGTAACAGTAACCATTTTTTATAGGTTACTCCCCTTTTCCACTTTACTGTTGAGGTATTTCTTCACTACTATCGTTAGCAGTCCTTGTCTTCCCCTTCTGTTCAAAAAAAACTTTCAGCTGTTTCCCTTTTCTGTGAATGTGGGTGTGTGACGTTTTCTTTTTTTTTTTGTGAGATCTCTCTGCCTTCCTCTGTTCAGTATGGCAGAGAAACAAGAGAAACCGGCCAGTTTAAAAAAATGCTTTAAGTGTGGGCATAAAATCCCAGTTAGAGACTTGCACTCTTTATGTGTATACTGCCTTGGGCCCCTTCACTTACAAGAAGATGTGCTGTATGCCACTCATTTAATCACAGAGCTTTAGTTGAGTGTAAGAACAAGCTCATTCTAAGGGATATGTTGCCTTCAGGTTTCGGAGAGGCTATTTCTGGAGTTACAGAGAAAGCAGGGTTAACTTCTAAAACTAAGTCAGTTAATTCAAGCCCAGCTTCTTCTTTGTCCTCCAGGTCCACGGACAAAGTTAAGAAGAGACCTTCTTCGGCACCAATTGATGTGTCGGAGCAGAAATCAAAAACTTTAAAATCTTCAGGTTCAGATGAGTCAGGGATCCGCTTAGAGTGATCTCTACTCTGTTGGATACGACTTCTTCAGCTCCAATCCTATCTGGTAAGGATGGATTGAATCCGTTGATGTTGGGTCCGACATACAGTCCTTTTAAGCCAATTTTGGAATTACCAAGGACTTGGCTCTCCTTCCTATGCCCCATTTTCATCGAGGGTAGCATCTCCATTCCTGTTGAGACCTAGATCCCCTTCTGCCTCATCCTCCTGTTTGACCAGGAGCCTAACTGAAGAAGATGCTGAACAGATTGTGCAGAAGATTTTATGGGTGCAAGGCATCACCAAGTCTCCCTTGACCTCAACCCTTAAGATTGCAGGTCAGTCCAAACCATCCACTCCTCCTCTTCCTCCATCTTCAGGGCAAGCTTTGGAGCTATCAGAGCCGATACACCTGATGCCTTTCTGATCTGAAGATATCCCTTTCTTTGGATCAGAAATTCACTCAGAGCTCATCCCATGAGAGGGCTGTGAATGCCAATAATTCTCCTCTTCCCTGTTCGGTAGGTTTGTTTCCATCCGGTCCCTTATTCTCTGAGACCTCCTTAATGAGGGGTATTCTAAAGGGACTTCTCTTAGATCATTGTCATTAACCTCCGTATCCACTAAATTCCTTTCAAAGTAATCATGGGGGTTCTCTGAGTGAAAACTTCTCTGTACAACAGGTGGAGGGGGGATGCGCTCTCCCTTTTTCATAATCTGTCTTATCTCTTATAAGTTTTTTCACTTTTTTATTTTTGAGCCCACCTATTTTATTTTCAGTTCTAGTCAACACAGCATTATAATCCCCAGTCTTAGGGATGGTATTGAGAATACAAGAAGAGATATAGGCAATCAGGTTTATAACTGCTGCTTTACTTTAACATATACCACCAATTTTCAAGGCATTAAACATATGGACAAGAATTGGAAGGTATTTGGGCTAGATAAGGAATACACTGATGTAGTAGGTGACATACCAGTAATAGTATATAACAAGGACATGAGTTTTAAAATTATTTTGGAAGAACTGGGGCATAATGAATATGGAGGGGGGGGGTGCACAAATGTGACAATTGCCTCCAGTGTAAATACATTTTAGAGGGGTCTGCCATTAATTTAGAAGGGTTTGGCAAAATAAGACTTCACCGGAAGTTTCATTGCTATAGTAAAGGGGTGGTTTATTTAGCCCTTTGTGATTTCTGTAGGGCATTCTGTATAGGGAAGACAAAACTAGGCCTAAGAAAAAGGATTTACCAACATATGTATTATATAAAGAAAAAAGATGAGAATAATGTGTTTAAAAATATTAGAGTATTCCAAACACAAATTCAGGTTTTCAGTTATTGACAGGGTTGATTTAGGACATCGGGGTGGGCCAAGTGAAGATTAGTTGAAGTTTTTTGAACTTACATGGCAGGTAAAGACAAATGCAACTGTATACCCTGGTCATAATGAGAATACATCAATTAGCAGTATTCTGAAACTGAAGGATGCATACTTTTTTCTTGACCTTCATCATCTGTTTACTATTTACTGTTTATTTAAACCAGGTTTTTGGAATCTAATTTTACCAAGATGCAGTTTTATTGTTTTATAGAGTAATAAGCGTATATTTTTGTTATTTTGGTGCTGAGATTTTTAATACCTTTTAAGGTTGTTGCTATTGTTATAGAAACGTAAGTTAGAACACTTATTATAGCATGTATTATTTGTGTTGGTTACATTTAGGATGATTAAAGAGTTGTTAATTGGACAAAGTTGAATTAGGAGAAGGGTTTTAGATTATATTTAAACTAAATGTTTGTGAATTATGTTTGTGCTGAAGAGGTCCTATATACTATTGGATGAAAGTGCTTAACATAAATTTGGTGCTTCCTTTTAACCCGACGTTTTGCTTTCCTTTTTCAGTGTTGATTTTCTGAAGTCATTTCATATATTTCTGTTAAAATGTCGTAGTTTGTAATAATTCTGTTAATATATCATAGTATCGAACATTTCTGTTACTTAGAAATTCATTTAGAGCATTCTGAATGTCTTGTTTCATATTTTGTGAATACGTAATAGTTTGAGCAAGTTTTAATATCTGAAATTCATTTCTGACCTGTTTAATGAGTTATATGTGCAGTAGGGATGATTCACTCGTCTGTGTTCCTCCAGTCTTAACTGAGTACCTCTCTGTCTCAAACTTAAGAATCTGGATCCCATTCTGGTACCATGTTACTCGTCCCTCTCTAGTATAGATGATGAACAGGTGGGTATTTCGTTTACATGCTTTATTACATAGAAACACATCCAGATGGAGAGCAGCATTACAAAATATAAATGAACTGATGTACTAACAGACTACATAGGCATACATGCATACATCTCAACAGCTTACTAGAAAATGGCAGTTAGGCTCGCATGTGCTCAATATTTATTCATTTCTGAAAGCCCCTGGAAAGCTTCTTAAAGGTAAATGTACATATTGATCTTCACCAGGTATCACTTGTGAATTCTGCAGTGGTTCCTGGATTCTCAATGGTCAGTAATTCGTCAACCAGTGTGTCATCAGATTCTCATAACGAACATATGCAAAAAGGATCTCTCATCGTGGATTTGCTCAGAACAGGTGATTCAAGGTCAACCATTTGTTCTCCCTCAACCACAGGTTAAGGTTATCATGGATGCTTCCCAGATGGGGTGGGGAGGGGAGGCATTTTCTGAGGAAGTCTGTCCAAGGTAGCTGGCCACAGATGAGGCCAAGATCCACATAAACATCCTGGTGATGAGTGGTGCTTCTAATGTTCCAGACATTTCAGACTGTTCTTCCTCTGGGAATGGTAGCAATCCAGTCAGACAACATGTCTGTAGTATGGTACATAAACAAACAAGAAGGGACCAGATCTTATCCTCTATGTCGGGAAGCACTCAGGGTGTGGCAATGGGTGATCTCATCCAACCGCTTTCTGATTGCAATGCACATTCCGGGGAAATCCAGTGTCATAGCAGACAAGTTGGGCAGAGCCATCCTCATGCCTCACGAGTAGTTCCCTCAACCAGAACATAGCGGAGAACATTTTCCACACTTGGGGCCAGCTTTGCTGTGATCTCTTTACGTCTTCCTTAAACAACAAAGGCAGCAGCTTCTTTGCCCTAATTCCCCCACCAAGGCAGTCCCTGAGGGATGCTTTAATACACAATTGGCTTCCCTGACTTATTGTATGCCTTTTCCCCCATTCCATTGATTCCCAAATTCCTTCAGAAAGCCAGCAAGTTGAAGAGTAGAGTAATCCTCATTGCCCCATATTGACCTCGACAAATCTGGATTCCCTTCCTCTGGCCTCCTCTAACGAAGGAGCTGTGGATTCCGGAACCCCTTCTGAACCTACTGTCACATCTGACAGGATTGCTTCATCCCAACCTTCACAACCTCAAGCTGACAGCTTGGTTCATCCAGTTCCACTGATTGCCACACAACCTGTGCTCTCCTCACCAGTCCATTGTATCCTGATATCCTCTCATAAGTCATCCACTCAAAAACTGTATAGGATTAAATGGAAGAGGTTTGTGATCTAGGTCAACAACACGGTGTGGATCCTATCACAGCTCCCATTCACTTCATTCTATAATATTTGGCTCACTTTTTTCAATAATAGAGCTGCGGCTTCTACTATTAAAGTTCAGTAAGCAGCCATCTCAAATTTTCACATTGGGACAGACAACTTATCTTTAATTTCCCACAAACTTTGCAAAGCCTTCGTAAAAGGGTTGATGTTGTTAAAACAGCCCTCACAAAGATCACTCTCCTCCTTGGGATCTAAATATGGTTCTACCCCTCATTTTCCAACCACCTTTCTAACTTGCAGCATCTTGTGATATTAAGTTCCTTTCATGGAAAACTCTTTTTGGTGGCTATCACATCACCAAGATGGATACTGGAAATTCAGGCACTATCTTCCCAGTCTCCTTATCTGTCTTTTTTTATAAAGACAGAGACTCTTTGCATACCAACCGCTCTTTTTTGCCCAAAGTTGTTTCTCAAGCAAATATTAATCAGTCTATACATTTGCCTGTTTTCCTCCCTAATTTTAGTAATAAGGGCAAATATGTTCTACATTTGTTGGATGTTTTGACTGCTACATTTCTATTTACATAGAACTAAAGAATTTCAAAAACAAATCAATTGTTTATTGCATTTGCAGCTCTAGCAAGGGCCTACCAGTTTCCAAAGTCACCTTATCAAAATGCCTTTCTATTTGTATTTCCTTTACTTACACTTCAGAAGGCATGAAGCTTGACAAGTCCATTTGGTGTCATTCTACCAGCTCTATGGCCATATATGCGGTCTTTCAGAAAAACACCTCCTTGGATGATATTTGTGCAGCAGCCACATGGGCAAACCAGCATACCTTTATCACTCATTACAAGTTAGATTTGGTCGCTAGAGGAAGGGCCTCATTTGGTGCGATGGTTCTAAGGAATATTCACCCTTGAGTCCACCTGGGGTAAATGTAGCCGGGGACTCAGTCCCATATGTGAAGATGAGATGAACATTTGACAATATCAGATAAAGAAGTTATGTACTCACCGTAACATTCCATTGGTATTGTAGATTTTTTCATCTCTTCTCACATTCCCCCTCCCACGGGTATCCTGGTTGAACAGGAGAGAGTCTAGGATTAGCTTGATCTTCCTTATACTCCAGAAATGATCTTCTGTAAGATCTTCTAGTGTGTTAAATACTGAAATTTCTCCTTTCTCTATGTACGTAACTATAGCTATAGTAAACTATAGCAAACAAGATATGAGGTAATGGGGAGAGATGCATTGTGGGTAAGGGGGAGGTATCCAATAGTTTTTTTGGTTGCCATGAGCTTGCTAACGGCAGAGTCAAATCCAAAGGATCAGATCCGGAGCCATGAGGAGAGATGAAAAAATTGACAATATGGATAGAACATTATGGTGAGTACATAACTTCTTTCTTTATGAAAGCATGGAAATTGTTTTTTCATCTGGGAGAGAAGTAAAGATAAAACAGAACAGATACCAATTATAATATAAGTAGAGGCAGAAGCAATAACCTGTATCTTGGCGTGGATAACCTAATTTTCAGCTTAAGGCCTGTGTTAGCAGCAGTCGTTTGTGACAGACGTTCCCATTAGGAGGGTTAAACTTCATTATTAGAACATTTAAGGAGATATATGTGTTTTTATTAAGTTAATGGGTTATGGGAGTGTTCTTGGGGTGTGTTTGTTTTTTATTTAAAGTTTTTTTTTAAAAAACAACAAGTCTTGTAAAATGCGACATAGGTTCCAATGTTGATAATAATAAGAAAAACTGAGCATTAGCCCGACAAACATTAGTGGGTGCATGTATCACAAAAGCTGGAAACAGACATTTAAAAAAAACTGCCGCATACAATAGGTAGGAATAATGACCTCTTACCGTAATGGTGACATTTTCCATATCTTGGAATGTGAATGGTCCCATGGGTGTAGACAAAAAGCAAAGAATATTTAATTGTGTTAAGAAATGCAGAGTGCAAAAAGCAGTGTTACGGGAGACATTTAGAAAGAAATGAGCATGTGAACTTGATAAATAAAGGATTTCAGGGTGGCTATTCAGCAGAATATCAGGGGCAAAGGAAAAGAGGAGTACTTATATTAATTGCTAAGAGGGGCTCCAATAGTGATACAAGAGGGAAAAAAATAATGGCAGATTTATCATAGTTAGGGGCTACTGGCAAAGGATGAGGATTTTGTTGGCATGTATTTATACTCCAACTGAAACTGCTTTTATGGAGCTTAAAAAATTTGGAAGAAATAATCATCTTTCAGCAGGGAATATTACTTGTACATGGGACTAAAATTTGATTTGCAACAACAAGGATGTATCTGGGGGCCTAGAGTGGAAAATGTAACAAAACAGGATAGATTTTTGAAAAAATTTATGAAAATATTTGGTATGAAAGACATGAATTCAGTAGTAAGAACTGTGAAATAATTTACATTTTATCCCTTAAGGAACAATAATTGGGTTAGACTATACAGAGATTATATTTCACAGGAACATGTGCATTAATTGAGAACTTTGACACACATCCAATAACTATTTCAGTTCATGTGCCAGTAACAACTAACATAAAAATGCAGGGTAATGAAGTAAAGATGAAACACTGGCACTTTCCACCTACCTTTTAAAAAGAGAAGAATTTAAGAAATGGGTAGTGGAAATTATTCAGGAGTTATTAGGAACGCTAGAAAAGTACTCCAGAAGGTATAACTAGTCAGTGGGATAAAATGAAAGTGGAGTTTAAAATAGGGTAAAACTAAAAGAAAAAGAGATCTCATTAACTCACTCAAGCCTTAAATATTTTGTATATTTCTAGCTCACTGCTATAGCTACTTGTGGTGCCCAGAATGTTTGGGTCTGGCTTCTTTAACTAAGCAACTTACCATTTAATAATAGGCAGTATTAGAAAAATGCAAGGAGTTAACTAAAATGACACTAAAATTGTTAATAAAGGATGTGCTGCAGTAGACAAATAAGTCACTATTTGTCAGTTATTATTCATATTTTCATAATTGTGTTCATATTTTCATAACTCAAAACCCTACATTTTATTAAGAGGAATGGTGTGGTATGCCATGGCAGGAGACAGGAATTCATTATCAGTGTCCATTTTATTATTACACTATAATTGAGATATTGCTAGTTGTTAGCAATTATTAAAATAAACAGTATTTTCATATGTGCTTGATACTTCAACAACCAAGTGACTTATAAACTGTTGCATGATTTCAGGTGAAACCTTAGATGTTGAAGAAAACAGTCTTTGATATTTGCATTGTAAGTTGCAGATCTTTGTTATTATTTATATTGTGAATTATTTAGTGAAGCATATGCTTTCATATTTCTGTGAATATCTCAATAAACATGCACTCAGAGGAATTTCTTGTCATGTGAAAGCTTATGGATGGTTAAAAAATATTTTAACAGTATATGTCTAGGCTGTATATTTTCCAATAAATGAAAATTTGTTGTGAAAGTTTAGCAAAAAATACAATAAGGAGTTCATGTGCATTATAATTTATTATAGCATTTTTGGAAAAATTATGAATGCACTGACTATTATCATTATAAAGGATACATCTTACTGGTAACATTGCTATTTGTGAAGTCCTAATAGCGTTTACTATTCACAAAATATTTTTTTATCTGTCTTACGGTTTTTAAGTTTATTTTTCAAAAAATGCTCAGGACTGCAAGCTCTGTGCAGGCTGCTAGAGGTGTGACATTTCACACCACCTAGGTGTTAATGAGTTGAGAAGTAACTTGGAATTTCAAAAAACAAGACATGCAATTGTAGAGTGCTAATGAGAAAATAAGGGAGCACCTGGATAATACTCTAAGAGCACTGAAACTTTCAGCAGAATGACTTAAGCAACAGAAAGTTAGAAAGGGTTGTTGCCAAACTAAGGGAGCCTATAACAAGAACAATAACCAGAGATCATGTAGAGGTAGTAGAGATATTTCAGAAATGTTATGAAAATTTCTGTGAAACAGAGAGGTGGGGAAATCAAAAAAAGTGCAAATGGAAATATTTATGGAAGAATTAAGCATGCCAAGGTTAGAGGCAGATGAAGCTCAACAATTAACAGTTAAGACAGGAGGAGATGAGATAGAATTGGTGACATATAATCAGTCTGCAGGAAGGTCACTAGGAATAGATGGTATTCTGGTGAAAGTTTGAATCTAGAAGGGAAGAAAGTGATAAAGATCTGGAAAGTTTTGTTCAACAGTAATTTAAAATGAAGGGAGACACCAACATCTTGGAAAAAAGGTTGTGGTGGCCGTAATACCTGAATATGGCAGAGACCCATCAAATCCAGCTTCCTGCAGGCCCATTTCAAATTTAAACCAATATTATAAAGTGTTTATGTCTGTAATGACTAAAAGAATGGCAGACACGATGCCAGAATTGATGTAAGAAAATGCCACTGTTGTTGGTAGGTCTTGATGCAAAGACAGTATTTGATGGTGGAAGCTGGGATTTTGAGTAGAGAATGGGAAGCATTTGCATTTACTAAAACAATAATAAGGTTAATTATAGCCATGGTGGTGCAGCAGTAGCATTGTCGCCTCACAGCAAGAGGTTCTCCTGTTCGATTCTCGGCTGGAGCGCCTTCTGTGTGGAGTCTGCATGTCCTCTCCGCAGTCGAGTGGCATACGAAAGATCTGCGTGAATGGGCGTGCCTTCGTTGAAGGTTGGGTGTCGGGCTGGCACCTCTGCACTGTAAAAACCTACTGCCAATCATTAACGGACCGGAGTTTTGCTGTGGTGACCCCTGACCGGGAAAAGCCGAAAGAAGAAGAAAGATATGAGCGAGATCTTAATTAGAAAGATATGAGAGAGAGCAGAGGCAAAAATCAAAGTTGGAGGATTCATCTCGGATAATTTTGTGTTTGAAGAGAGGAACCAGGCAGGGGTGTCCTTGTTCCCCTTTGGGTTTTTTTGCATTATATTTAGAACCATTGGCAAAGAAAATAAGGAATTCAGAAGTTCAAGGATTTAACTGATATGGTCTTCAAGAAAAGTTGGCTTTATTTGCAGATGATATTATTCTGCATCTGATGGGACCTAAAAAGGACATCTCAGTGTTGTGGAATGTTCTGAGACAGTTCTGTTAGGAACCAGGCAGGGGTGTCCTTGTTCCCCTTTGTTTTTTTTTTTGCATTATATTTAGAACCATTGGCAAAGAAAATAAGGAATTCAGAAATTCAAGGATGTAACTGATATGGTCTTCAAGAAAAGTTGGCTTTATTTGCAGATGATATTATTCTGTATCTGATGGGACCTAAAAAGGACATCTCAGTGTTGTGGAATGTTCTGAGACAGTTCTGTTTTTTTTTCAGGATATAAAGTTAATGAAGATAAAGCAAAGGCTAAATTATGTACTTGCACATTAATTGGTTCAGCAATACCCATACCTGTGTGGACAAAATAAAATGAAGTATTTAGGAGAACGGATTAAAAAGGATTCTGTTACGACAGCAAAGGATATGTGGGAAAAGACTAAATAAAAGTTAATAGAAATATTGAGAAATTGGGACCTTGCTTACGGATATGTATCGTAAGATACAAGCAGTAAAAATGTTTGTCCCTTTAGTCTTATACACAGGTCAGTCATTTTTATCAACCAGAGGAGAAGTTCTGGGTATTAATAAATAGAGGGTTGAAAGATTTTATCTGAGAGGGGAAGGGGGCAAGAGTCAAAAGGGATAAGTTGATCCTCCCAATGGAACAAGGAGGTTTAGGATTACCTGATGTGAAGGGATATTTTAGAGCTACACAGTTAAGGCTGTTATAACACAAGCATAACGCTGCAATTCAAAGTAGAAAGGGATGATGATGAAGCATTGGGGTAATTCAAGAAATAAGGAAAGTGTGGGATTTTGGATGCATATCTTAAGGAGAAAAACCATTGTACACAATGTTATAGTCATAAAGTACCAGAAAGTATACTAAGCCAACATGGGAATGGAGAAAGGACATTCTGCCAGTAGGGATGACTGCCGTTAGAGGTACAGAAAATATGTAAGAAGGGGCTGGAATTTACTGGAGGAAGCTGGCAAAGGAAGCAAGGTATTGGGAATACATAATTAGAGAGTGAAAGGTAATAGAATGGAAGAGGCCAAGAAGACATTTGTATTATATGCTAAAGACTGCCTTTCCCTATAGGGGATTGATGTCAAAGTGTAGACAAAGAGAAAGGGATTGGGGAATCCTGATTGAAAGACCTGCACTGGATGAGGTTTTAATTGAATGTAGAACAGAAGCTGCTGTTAAAAAATTGATAATTAGTAGTGCAAGTAAAATACTGCATGATAACTATAGGAATTAATCAGAGGTGGTTAGAAAAGATCAGAAAGAGAGATTACATAAGCAGTTTGCAAAGAAACAATAGGAGGACATCCATATGGCTTTCAAATATCAAAGAAAGCTAGAAGATTTAGGATTTTGGGATGGAATTGTTTGTACATGTGCTTTTATATCCCAAGCAACTCCAAAGAATTTTTCCTCAGTTGGATGGCAAATGGTGGAGGTGTATCGGGGAAGAAAGTGTTACCTGGGAGCATATGTTCTTTGAGTGTAATGAGTTGGCAGACTTTAAAAATTCCCTACAGAGTGCTCTATCAGGAATACTAGGTGAGCAAATGAGTGTAACTTAGGAAATGATTTCTTTGAGCTTGGATACAGCATCTGAATTGCTTAGACATCATAAGGCCTTGTTAAGTTTAATTCTGGTGGCTGCCAAAAAAGCAATTACTAGAAAATGGAAATCAGTCAAACCAACTAATACTTGAAGTAATAAATATTATAACAGAGATAACTGGGATCTTTAGAAAAGGGTAGGAGTGAATTAAATAACAAAAATGGACATTGTGGGAACAGTACATGCAGAAAAATGCTTTGGAGTAGGAATGAGGGTTAAGAGAAGGCAGGAACTGAAAAATGTATGTAATGTTAATTTGATTATGTAGTGTAGAACAATATAGGTGATGTATAATGTTTGTAAATGCGAACTTGTTAGTATGGTTGGATTACTTTTATATCAATGTAAGTTCGCCTGTGTCACCAGTGATAATTCGATAAAGGTGTTTTAAAAAGTGCAGTGTGTATGTGCGCTGTTAGAGGCTTGTTGTTTTCATCTTTTGACAGGAAAATATTACAGAACTTGGATGCTTTCAGAATTTACACATTATTTACTGTGCTCTTTGTGTTTTTAATATTGGATCATGATTTAACTGCAAATGAAGTTGTTTGAACGTACTGTAGATATTTTACTCTCTGACAAGAAAAAAGTAGTTTAAATTGGTGTTAAATGTTATTTGTGGCAGTTTAATGTGGTTAAAGTGTGTGGTGTTAATTTTAACACTGGTTTGGCACATTGGTACTTTGGCGTTTGGACTTTGTGTACTGGAAATTCTTTAACTTCTGTCAGTTGTAAAACAATTATAAACACATTTCAAACTTTGTTGTGATAACAGCACAATTTGGCAGAGTTTAGTTGTGTGGGGACATACTTATTACTAGAATCCTTAAGTGCTTACTGTGATACATTAGCCAGCACTGTCCGTTTATTTTTATGGCTGCTGTTCTCTCCCCTAATGTGATGGATCATAACTCTGGTACCCCCCCTCATCAAGTCTGGTTGCACCTAAAAATAAAAAAACTAATAAAAGTATGCCTCAACCTGTGGTTAGTGATTCTGCTAGCACTATTGCTCTACCCATCGGCCACTTACATTTTACCCCAGCTCTCTCTCTCTAGTGTAGCTTTACCAATCACTGTTGTATGTAGGTTAGACACATCCTCTGGCTCTGTTCCAGCACCTGGTGCAGGTATTGGAGAACCAAATCCTTTAGGTGCAGGAGAATTCCAGGGCAAGAGACCCCTTGCAAGACATAATAGTCTGTCCCCAGATATTTTATCTAGTAGTAGACTTCACAAGAAAAAGAAACAAAAATTTCATCATACAGCTGATAATCAAGGTGTAGCTGTTTAGAAGGCTGGTGTGGTTTCCTTGGTTAAGAGTGTTCTGCAGGCAGCTAATTCTTGTGAGTTTGTTCCTATTCGTGGCTTTAGTGCTATTGTAGTTATAGACCTTTTGGTCATTTTTAGAGAATGATCAGGAATCTGATGAAGACAATGGTGATTTTCTAGTTGACACGGAGTCCAGTATCTCTGATTCTTCAGAAGGTAAACCTGATTTTAAGTCCAAACAAGTGTTCACATTTCCTCAGATGATTGCTAGATTTAGTAATATTTTTGTTAAGAATCAGTGTAGAACTACCACAGAGCCAGACAGGGTGTATGACCTTACAGAGGACTGTATGCCCAATTCTCTGGCTATCCTCTTCTCTTACCAGAATGGAAGATGTTCATAAAGTCGCCTGCAGGACACCAGTGTCTAGACATTCCAGCAGTCTCTAAAAAGGCTCATAGAAAATATATGGCCTCCTTGCATACAACAGGTCTCTTTTCTCATGACTGCTGTCCCAGCTGCAGACTCCACAGCTGCCTGCTCAGAATAAGTCCTTGGCTTTATCTAATCCTGCACCCACTGATAGAGGAAAAATTGTATCTTCAGGGCAAAAGAATGCCTCTTTCTAGTATTCTAGCCTTCAGAATGTTAAATTATCAAGGTTATATATGGAAAATTATTTTACAGTGTGTGTACAATTTTGATAATTTGCTGCATCTTTACCTTCAGAGCAAAAGTCTTTATGAATGAAATTTTTGTAATTTGAATTTGGTTTTGAAACATTCTTTGAGAGATGTTCTTGAATGTGCAGATAGAGTCTCAAGAAATGTTGTTTTTTCAGGTATTTTAAGAAGGTGTGTTTAGTTACGTAATCAGAACTTCTCTAATTTAAAAACTGAAATTTTGAATGCACTTTTAAGTTCTGAATTAGAGTTTGTGCCCTCTGTTATATGGATTTTCAAATAGTGGGATGATAGAGGCAAATTAATGCATAGGGTATCAAGGATGTTTCATGGACCCAAGTTCTCCTCAATCAAGATGTCTTCCTTCAAGGAGCAGAACAAATAAAAATCCCAGCCAAACATGGTAGAAGCAGGGGTCGTAGAACTAGTGCCTGTCATACAAAAAGGCAAAGGATTTTACTCCAGAATCTTTTTGGTACCAAAAAAGGACCACTTCTGGAGACCCATTCTGGTTTTGCACTTTCTAGACACCTTTGTAAAAGTTCTGATATTCAAAGTGCTCACCTTATTGTTGGTCCTAGTATCACTTCCAGACCACTGTTTCATGATGACTTTAGATCTCATGGACGCTTATCATATTTCTATTGCTCCCAATTTCAGGATATTTTTGAGATTTATGGTGTCCGGTGTACTTTATCAGTTTTCTGCGTTACCCTTGGGCTGTCTATTGCACCTTGAATATTTACAAAGTGCCTGGCCCCAGTGTTTGTCTTTTGCAGAACCTTAGGCATTCACACTTTTCCCTTATTTAGATGACTTGCTGATTTGTGCAGATTCTGTATCCAGGTATTTGGCGTCCTTAGACAAGGTCACATCCCCCTCCTTTCCCACCTGTGCCTCAAATTGAACCTTTAAAAGTCTTTCTGTACTCCCTTTCAATGAATTGTTTTCATGGGATGTTGTATAGACTCATTAAAAAGTTCTGACTATTTTCTTGGGTTTTTCACTTCTAGAGAAGGTCTCAGCAAAAGAGTTCCTCAAAATCCTAGGCCTGATAGCAACAGTGATCTTCAGGATACCACTAGCCAGACTACACATGAAAATACATGAGAAAAATTCAGTGGTACTTGATGAATGCACCTTCATCCCTTGGATTTTCAGGTACCGGTACTGTGATCTGTGAAATGAGAAGTCTCCTTTTATTCTTCAGACCCCAGTCCAATCTGTCCATATGGACTCTTCAGATTTTGTGAGGAGCAGTGTCGATGCAAATTCAAATGCAAGGCTTGTGGGGTCCTCAGGACATGCCAAAGCACATATACATTAAAGAAATGTTGGCAGTGATTCATTCATTAAAAGTTCTTCACTTGTGTACTCCAGGTCTTCTTCTAGTAGTTACAGACCACACTACTGTGATGTGGTATCTGAATAAGCAAGGTGGTACAAGGTCATGCTCTCTTTGCCAATTATAAAAGATGACCTGGGAGCTGACTACAGATTTTTTTTTTATTCTTCAGGCCACAAACATTCTGTCAGAGCAAAACATGGTGGCAGACAGACAAAGCAGATCCTGGACAGATCCTCATAAGTGGAAGCTCAATGTAGAGGTCTTCTAGGACTTGATTTAACTGTGAGGAGCACTTCAAGTAGATCTGTTCACCTCATTTCAGAACAGACGACTGATCAAATGTTGTTCAAGGCGTCCTTGCAGCCTTGTTTGTACGACAAGCACTCTATCATTCCCATACTTGGGAATATTCCTTTATGCATTTCCACCATTCCCAATGGTTTCCAAGGTACTTGCAAAGATTCAGAAAGAATTACTAAAGATCATTGTGGTAACCCCCTTTTGGCCTGACAAAGTTGGTTCTCCCTTTTAATGGAATTGGATAAGGGCAGTTACCATAAGCTTCTTCACAGACTGGATCTGCTCACACAGCATCAGGGATAAACTGTGAACCACAACTTAGAGCAATTGCAACTGACAGTCTGGATTATTCTATTTTGATACCTTTTAGGCACTTGTTCCATGAGGATGTGCAGCAGGTATTTAAGAAGGCAAGAAAACCTTCAGCTAGACGATTTTATGTTTATAAGTGGAAGATGTTTTTGAGGTGATGCTTAGCCAATAACAGAGGTCCCAAAAGAGCGTCATCCCCTCTGGTTTTGAAATATTTGTGTGAACTGCTTAGTGATGGTTTGTCATATGCTTCTGTTAAAATGTAGCTGCCATCTATCTCAGCTTGTCTGTTCATGGATCCCCCCTCTTTTTTATCTTTTTGTGATCAACCAGTATATGAAAGTAGTGTTGCACGTGAGACTCTCTTAAAAGCAAATTCTTCCTCCCTGGGATTTCAACTTTGTTCTTGAAATGTTGACCTTACCTCCTTTTGACCCTGCCTCTCAGGTTGAGTTATGGTTCATTACATGGAAGACTGTTTTACTCATTGCTCTGACATCTGCAAGACGATTCTTTGAGCTGCAAGCTGTCATGATGGGCCAACCCTGTCTGAATTTTCACAAGGATAGGATTGTCTTGTGCACTAATCCATCATTAATAAAACTAAACAAGGCTCATGTAATGGTGCACATCCCAGAAAACAGAAGTTAAAATAAAGGCTGAGAATGTAAAGCTCTCAATATTTTTATTGTACAAAACGTTAAAACCAAACGGTCTAGTGCTTTCGTCCCTTCTAATGGGACTACTTCAGAACCCTTATCACAAGCTAAAAACTGTGTTTAAATAATCAAAATGACAAACATATGATGACATTGCAAGCAATTAAGTCCTAATTAAACAATAAATAGTAATAACAGGAACATTTGCATGTAAAATAACAGTAATACATCAAAATATCAAATACCGAAAACCTTGTGATCACTTGGCTCCCATCAACAATGTATACTAACAGTAAAAATGACTAATCTATGCAATTACATAAAAATAATGTAAAAAACAAATCCTAACCACTGTTTGTATAATTTATAAATAATACATTAGAAATCAGTAGCTCTTCTTTTTCTCAAAATAGATGAAATAGAAATATTATCATTAATGCCTGGTAACATAGAGGCATTTAGTCTTGGTTGTCCTGCAGTTCACTAGTTTCTAATCTGTTTTCCCAGCAACCACTCCTATACTTTGGCTTAACTACCTCCACTGTCCCAAATAACAATGTAACATATTGAGGGCACACTAAAGAATGCTTATATAATGGGTTGACTATTATTATGTTCAGTAGCATAGATGTGTTTGTAAATGCATTTGCGTAATGGTCTCTCCAGCTTCCCAATGAAAAAATGTCCACAGCATTTGCAAACGGCTACATAAATTAAAACTCCACTAGCACAATTCCCTGTTACTAATCTAACTTGTTGTGGCGGGTCACCTAACACTACTTTGTGTTCTTGTAAAATATACTTATAGTAATTACATGCTCCACATTTAGTAGTTCCTCTCTCATTAAAATCAGTAGTCGGCAGTGGGTGTTCCAATAAATATTTAGTATTGTGTTCAAAAAAGCGGCCTTTTCTCTCAACATGGTGATAAATTTACTGTTAGATTTAAACATAACCCAGTTCTTGTTTAATATATTCCTTACACTGAAATCTAATTATAGTATCTGCCAAAAAAGCAATTACTAGAAAATGGAAATTGAAGTATAAACCAACTTTACTGTAAGTAGTGAATATAGTAACAGATAAAACAACTGGAACTGGGATCTTTAGAAAAGGGTATGAGCAAATTACATAGAAAAAATGGGAATTGTGGAACAATACATGCAGAGACGGAAAAAGGTTTAGAAGAAGACAGAATCTGAATGAGCTCTGTAGAATCTGAATGAGCTCTGTAGTGTTTGACAGTGACTGGATAGATTATAAGTGATGTATAATGTTTGCAACTACAGTTATGTCAACATGGTTTGTGTTGTAAATTGTTTGCAAATAAAATTATGTCAATATGTTTTGTTTTCATTTATATAAATGTATAATTGCCTATGTCATAGGTGATAATTTAATAAAGATGTTTCTTGTTTAAAAAAATGCTGTGGTGTTCTCAGTTTTTAATATTTTCCCTTCTGCTATAATTTTGTCAGGATCATTTCTTTATGCTGGTATGACTGGTAATTTAATAGTATAGGTATTAGTTGTTTTCTCATTGCCAAGTTTGGAATGTACACATGGTGTGCCTTTTCAATTAACAAATCTTGCCATACCAGCCCAGTTGCTTATTTGTGCTTTCACAAAATTAATGCAGTCTATTCATTTCAGTTTTTTCTGAGAGCTCTGTTTTCTTTTCTTTTTTTTTTTTTTTTTTGAAGTGTTCTTCTTGAGCAGCCTCATTTTCATCCACTTTTTCTTTGTATTAACCTCTGGTTTCTGCAATTTTATCAGCTCATCTGAATAACCACTAACTGCTTAAAGCTTCTTCGATTCTTTTCAGCCTTTTTTCATTTGACTTTATATAGTCATCTAGTGTCTTGGTTATTTTAAATGCATCTGAATGCATTTAATTAATTTTTCCTGTAAAATTCTGGAAGCCATATCCTGTACCAAAGCTGACACTTGAACTGTTTTTTGTTGAGTAGCTGAAGACTCTTCCCCACCTACGTTTTCTTTTCTTGTTGTAGTTGATTTTCTCCTAGTTTCTTTTGATTTCTTCTTCTTTGCTGACATACAGGCAGTATATTGAGTAGCAAGTAACTGAATTGTATCCATATTGATTGCTTTTACTTGCTATTTTCCAAAGTTTCTGTGTTCACAGTGGGATAACTATATTAGACCTTTTGATCAGCATGCAGCTGTCTTGGAACTCTCCCCTTTCTTCCTTCCCTTCAGTCATCATCTTCTAGTTGGGCTTCTAGTAATTTTATTTTTTTCTTCATCCTCTGTGAGTCTGTTCTTAACATCTCTTGTACTGGATTCCGTTATTGGCAATTGATTTGAGTGCCTCTTGTATTGCTATCCATTGTGTGCCAGTTGGTCTGAATGCCTTGTAAGGGCAGTCTCCATTTGTCAGATGTTTGCATGCAATATAACAAATTTGTGTTAATTTTTGTAGTTCTGCCGTTATCTGATCCAGGTGTTCTAGGATCCTTTATATCTTAAGATATTCAAATAAACTTTCTTCCTCCTGAGTAAGTTCATGTGCTTTACTGTAACATCACCACTCAGTTCCTGCTTTGCTGTATTATCAAAGCCAGATTATTGTGCTCAATCAAATTCAAATACCTGTACTTTCTTATTTATATGTGTTAGTATACGCCCTATCGTGGTTTTATTTAAGTCAGTTTTGCTGATTTAGTTAATTTTCTTCCTAATTTTTATTAGTGATTATGTATGTATTCACAAGGGGAGAAGAGAACAAAAATCTTTAGCTGCCTACATGGCTCCTGTCTCAACTGGAAGTATAGGACTTCCATTTAGAATCCTCCTCATCTTTTTTATTGCATACTCCTTCTCTTTTAATAGGATTCAGTTTTATACCCTATGTAAAATTGAAAAATATTTCTAGCAATTCTTTTTCCATTTTCCTGTAAACCTATAAACTCCCCCAGCATAAGCAAGTTTCCCCAAAATGTATTTAACAAATACACCTTTTTTATTTTATGATAAATTATGTTTTCCACTAGTCAAGTACTTTTTTATTTTTTCTGGTTTCACTTTCCACTAATTCAGTATGTTATCATATTTCCCAAACTTAACCCGTAATATATTATTTTTCCCTATTTTAATAAATCCCATTCATCTTCATTTCACCAAACTCTTTTACTTTTTCCATTATTCAGTCTTAAACCTGCCTTTTTAAATAACTTTTCAATACTTATAATACTTTCATTCATCCATTCTCTTTTTTTCTAAAATAATCAAATCATCTGCAAAAGATAGTTTCCTTTCCCATCTTTCAACATATTTGATTCATTTCCAACATAACAATTTGAATAATAAAAATAAAAATTAAAAAATGCTAATAAAAGTTAGAATAATTGCATTCATTACTTGAAAAATACACATACTTTAAGGGACACCCCTGCGTAATTCCCCTTCTTACCCAGATCTCTTATCCTGTACATCCATTTACCATTACTTTCACCTATAAATTTTCACAAGTTTTTTAACTTCCACTTTTTTTTTTTTTTTACTTATTCCACATGCTTCTGAAATTTCCCGCATCCTCTTAGTGCATCTTATCAAATGCCTTTTCTACATCACACATAATCAGTCTTACCTCATTTTTTTCTGTTAAGATAATACTTATTACTGCCTTTACTACTGTTGACCTTTCCTTAACTTCTCTCCCTTTTACACCAAATGCACCATTTTCTATTACTTCATTCAACATGTTTTGCATCTTTTTTTGTATTATTTTCATAAATATTTTTTAATCAGTATTCCCTAAAGTTGTAGGTCACCAGTTTCTTGCATCTTTCCTTTCGTTTTTTTCCATATAAATTTATCACCTTCTGTCTCCATATTCACTTGTAAATCTCTTAACTTAGTCCATAAAATAATGGTGCTGACTCTTTTCTCTTCTTTTACTACTTCCTGCATTTATTCCATAGAAATCTTTACCAATTGTGCCTCATTATATTCAAATATATTTTAGGACATCATTCCTGTTTCTCAGTTTCCTCCTTTTCGTACTTTTTATCTACAGATCTTTTGTCTATTTCCATGTTTTATTTTTTATATGTTACAATGCCGCTTTCATCAAATAACAAATCCATTCTTCCTTCTTTTATTTTCATTTGTTTTCTAAGTATGGTGATACCTCGCTTTTCTTACCCTTTGAGAAAATACTTGCCTATATAATATATGTTTAAGTTTCTCTCTCTCTCTTTTTATCACAGTCATTTATTTGTATTTCTCTCACAGCTATCAGTCTTTTAGTTCAAAACATCTAAAGTAGGCAAAAATAATGGGGGGGGGGATCAAAGGACCAAAAATACAAACAGATTTTAAATATTAATAGCAGGTTTTGCATTAGCATGCATTTTCTGAAGAGTATGAAATCTGAAACTCAAATATTTGTCATTATTTTGTGATAGTGGGCCTCAATAATTTGCCAGAAAATCACAAATTTTATAAGGAACAGACAAAACATTTACAGCAAAAATCTGGACAACCTGAGAAATTTTGGACAGTTAAGAAATATGATTTCTGTCACTCTTTTCTTTTTTTTATCAATTTCTGCTTGAAAATCTTTATATATTTCATTATATTTCTTTTATCTTTTCAATCTGTTTTCTACCATTAAAAACTTTCTTATACTTTTTTAAACTCTCCCCACCATACTGACCAGTTTCTATAATCCCTCCCTTCATCCTATGTTCTTCCCAAAATTTCTTACTCTCCAGCTTCAGTTCTTTTGTCTTACTAACTTTACTAGTTAACATTGTTATTCATTTTCCTTCTTTTATTATCTCTCTGTTCTTACCTGTTTTTGCTCACACAGTTTTGTGATCAGAAAACTCAGCAATTTCCACACCTCCTTTTATTACTTTTATTCTGTTAGAACATATTACATAATATATCTCTTTTAAACATCCGTCTTTGATAAGTCCATTATTTTTGCCTACCTGTAATCCTTCAGATTTTATAACGTCTTTCAATACTTTCACATCTTGTGATTTTCCTCTTCCTAATCCTTAAGTTGCAGTTACAGTTTTATCATAATATTAATAAACATATTAACCAAATCATATTTTTAAGATCTGAAACATATTTTCCTGTCATATTGGTGTATGTATAAATTACAAATAATCTTTCTTTTCCTATATCACACATCACTATACTATCAGGTATTTAATATTGTAACATCTAATATTTTAATTTCTTAATTTCTTTAAAAAAAATCCATATACTTGAAAATTATGTTCTGTGGACCATATAATCTGGTTTCCCCACAAAGCTTCAGTTCTGTCCCTGTTTCTTTTTCAAAATATCTTGTATCTAATAAACATATAATTTATGTTTAATCTTCTTACACCCTTCAGTTACCATTAGCGCTTGATATCATTTCTAACCCTGTTCACATTAATACTTGTTATCTTTACATCAACCTTTTCCTTTCTTTGCTTTTTTTATTTTTCTTACCATTTTTCCTTTTGAGTTGTCTTTATTTTGTTCCGGCTGTTCTTCTATTTTAGAATTCCCTTCCTGTCCTTCACTTCTCAGTAGTTCATAGCTGTTCTCTTCATGAATAACAACATCTTTTCTTCACAGTATTTAATTCCATTTAAGTTATGTGTTCTTCTATATTTTCTACAACAAAATTATTTATCTCATCCTGTTTGGTATTATAATAATTTATTTATTTTTATTTATTATTTATTTACATTTGTTTACCGGGTAATGTCCACTGGACAAGAAGTCTTTTTTCAGTGGAGACCTGGGGAGAAAAGCTCCAATGAACAGTTATACAATAGCATGAACTGAGTCAGGTATACAAAGTGATACAAGTATTATATAATAAAACAGTAAAAAAAAACATAGTACATAGGTGGAAAGACAATAATGAATAGCATACAATATAATTACAAGTCAGTGCAAGTGTAGATATGATATAAACATTTAACATAGTACATTTTTTTTGTAAAGAGGGACCTACATCACAGGATTTAGAAAAGCTGTGACCAAAGTAGTACAGAAATGGGGGGTGGGGGGAAGGTTAGTCTGGAGCCAGAGCATGGGCATAGCCAATGTGATATGAAATATTGTTTTAGTTCCTGCTTAAAGTATCTTGTATGGTCAATAAATAGGATTTGTTGAGGGAGTGAGTTCTGGACTTTAGCAATTTTGTGGTAGTATAAGGAGTCCCCATAAGAGTTTACTGTTTTATTCATTTTAAGTAGGAATTTGTCTGCTGATCTAAGAGAGTTAAGGTTTCTCTAGGGCCGGACTAGGTTAGTTAGGGCTGGGCAGTGCTCAGGTTTATGCATCACTGTATGGGCAATCAATAATTGGTTTAGTGTGAGTACATTTGGGAGTTCTAACAATTCTAGTTGTTTGAGGGCAGTACAATGATGCATTTTTTTTTGCAGTAGGTTAGTTGCAAATTTGTCTATCTTGTTATAGCAGGATTTGAGTTTATTTTGTTCAGTTTTACAGAGGTTTATGAATATCTGAGAACAGTAGAGAAGTGAGGATAATAAGTGGGTTCTTGCAGTGGCCAGTCTAGCATGGTCTGAGAGATGGGGTTTAGCTCTGTAGAGTGAGCCGAGTTTAATATGGACTTTTTTAATAGTTTGAGCTATATATTTATCAAATTTTAGTGCATTGTCTATGGTAACCCCAAGGGGTTTAGTGTGTTCAACTGGTTCTATTTTAATGCCATTGGAAGAGAAAATAGAGAGGGATTAGCACTTGGTTAGTGAGGAAGGATTTGATAAGACCATAAGCTTAGTTTTTTTAGGATTTAGTAACAGTTAATGGGCTGCTAAGTATTTTTCAATATTGCTAAGGGCAATCTGGGTCTTCTTTTGAAGTGTCTCGAATAATAAGTGAATTTTTATTTATTTGTGCAATATATACTTGTATTCCAAGTAAGTGCAGTATTTATTTATTGTATCCATAATCAATATTATTTAACTTGCTCAAGTGTAATATTAAATAAAGTACTTAGGCATTGTTCAATCTGTAGTGTGTTTTGTATTACTTTAAATAGGGTAGTTAATTTAACTCAGGGGAGGGTATTCTTTTCATATGAGTGTTGGTGAATGTTTCTGATCTTTCTTGTGTGTATTGGGAGTAGTATTGTATTTGTTAGTTATGTTTATTTCTCTGCTTGTATTTGTTGTTTCACTTTCCTTTGTAATCTCAAGAATTAAGCTGATGCATGAAATTTCATTTAGGCTACACTTGTGCGGTTCTAAATGACAAAAAAGATTACTTTGACTTTTGACTGTGACTATTGTTTTCAGTATTTCCTTCAGCTGTTCCATTGTCCTGCAGTATATTACAGTCAAACCCAAAATGCCCTTGGACATTACATTTACTATACTTAGAGTCACAATTTTTAGCTAAATGTCCTCTCTCTCTCTGCATTACTTTTGTCTTCTTTTTTCACAGTCCTGTGCTAAATGCCTTTCATCTTCACAAGAAAAAAAGGCATTTGGCTGGCTGTACTATGTCAAGTCTCTCTTTTCCTATTAACATTTATTATATTTTGAGCATGCTGCATCCTTTCTTCTTTCATATTTAATTTTACTAACACTCCCCCAACCCACACATTTGTTTCATCAAACAACTTTTTTTATAACATGTACTTCTTCACAAACAGATAAGAAAAATGCTTAATTTCAATATTGTCAGTGTCAATAGTTCAGAAATGGACTTGCATTTTCTTTTTAAGCTGCAGTCTTAAATAGTCCTTCCATTGTGCAGTCTCTTGTTTTCTTCCTACCTCAGACATTAATTTTTCCAGTAAACCCAAATGTAGTAATGCTCTTATATCTTTTCTACTAAATCCTAAACGTAAAATTATATTGTCCAAAACATCATAGCTAAACAAATGTCAGTCTTTGTTTTAATTCTTACCACAGTCTTCTTAGTTTTGAGTTTCTCAGTTGGAGTCTGCTGCTGTAAAAGTCTTTCTGTTGCCACAGGTGTTTAACATCCCATTCTTACAGCATTAACATAAGATTTTTTCATGCCCTGTTGCTGATTTATACCTTTAAAACTAGTTTCTCTACTAGCCAAACATGCAGCAGTGTATTCTGCTCCTTTACCTCCAAAATCCTCTGTTTTTCCCCGTTGAAACTTGTCATTTCTTCTGCTTCCATAATGCAATCAACTGCATCACTCCAGCTTGCTTCTGCTGTGTTTCCTGGTTCCCTTTCCTTCTTCAAATTCAGAAAAGCCTGTGTTTATAATCCACCTCCTTCTGACTCTGTTGGAGTAATTTCCTCAGTTTCAGTAGTTTCAGTTACTTCTTGTTTTGCTTCTTCCAAAACACACACACTGCACCATTTCTCACAGCATCTTTTATCTTGGATGTCTGACAACCAAGCCAACAGCATCCCTCTGGCACCACCTATTGATTGTGAAGCAAGACGAAAGTATAGGGGTACTTTACTTAAACAAATAAATATATTGATACACATTTATAGACATTATTTATAAGAATACAAAATAAATTATGAACATATTTACAGTAATAGAGAATAAAAATGCACCTCCACAAAATTACAAGTCACATTTATCGACCCCCACTCCTTTTTCGACAACCACCATTTATTTTTTTCAGTAATTACTATTGAACATAATTTTCTTCCATCTTTGATTCCAAATAACACAACTAATACGTAACATTTTCTTGTCTAATTTTTTAATATATTTTTTATCTCTTTATAAAATCCATATTTAACCATATCCACATTCAGTTGTTCATAATCTTGAAATTCATTCAAAATTTTCTTTTCTATTGATATTTCCCATAACTTTCAAACTCTCAGAGTAAAAAAAAAAAAAAAAAAAAAAAAAAACATGATCTGATTCCTTACAATAGAGACATAGCCTTTCATTTATTTTTTATATGGCATATTTGCCTTCACTGGTATCTTATTAATTTGTAAGCTTCAGAAAAAAATCTTGGCATTATTCATTTTTCATACACCAAACATTTCTTAATTTTATAGCTCTGATTTTTTTTGTTCTGTTAAACTACTCCATGGATTAACATAATATTCTGTCATAATGTTTTATTCCATATTCTTCTGTTATTTTCATCTTTGTCTATAATTAATTTCCACATTTTTATTTTTTTTTTTTATAACTTTTTTCTTCATTCCTCCACTCTTTTTCTTTTATTTGATCTTATTAAATCGCATTCTTTATTATACTTTTCCTTAAACAATTTTCTTATATAAACTCTCTTGTCTCTATTAATCCATACTGGATTTAATAATCCCAAGACTCCTGCATCCTTATCCACATACAGTACTTCTCTCTTGACTAGGTTAAATCTAGAACCCCAAATAAAGCTGAATGTTAATTCAGTAATCTGTTTTTCTCTTTCTTTAGGTATCTTATATATGCTCACCATATAAGCAGTCCTCCCCATTCATATTGAGTTAATTAAATGAACTTTTTATTACAAGATAATCTATATTTAAGCCAGATAATACTTAACTTTCTCAGATCTTGTAACATTATCTATTGTTCCTTAACAACTTCAGCAGGTCGAAAAGTAATTCCCAATACCGAAATTCTGCCAATCCCAAAATTAACGTCCTTCATTACTTCTTCAAGTCCAAATCATTTGCTTTTGTTGCTATTTAAACTCATTGCTAAACCTTGCGAACAGTCATTTGTTCTAACAATTATTTGTTCCATCATTTCACTGTTCTTAGTTACTAAAATCATATCGTCCGCATATGGCATAACTGGATATTCAGTACATTTATTTTGTATAAACCTTGCCTCTATCATATCTTTTATTCTTGTCACTATACAATTCATAACCATAGTAAATAAAACACTACTCAAAGGACATCCTTGTTTCAGTTCTCCATTCATCTTTATTTCCTCACTTAACCATCCATTTACCAGTACTTTAATATTACTGTTCTTATATACTGACTGAATTACTTTCTGTATTTTCCTACTCGTATCATAATTTTTAAAAATTCCCCATAATACTTTGTGATTTATTTTATCAAAAGCCTTATTTATATCTCCTATCAAAATTTTCCCTTTGTTTCTTTGCCTTATATCATCCACTATTTATCTGACTATCATTAATATCTCCTGACACCTTTTCCCTTTAATTATGTATACACCATCCTCTAACACCTTATTTAGCTTATTTTCTATTCATAATTGTAAAATCTTCATAAATATAATTAGTGTTATTTAAAACTTCAGTCTCCAATTTATTTTCCTTCTTTCTCCTTTTTCCATATAAATTTCATTACCCTATCCCATATTTGCTTGTATCTAATACCATCTTGTAACCATTCATTCAATACACACATACATTTTTCTTTTTGCCAAGAATACATATTCTTATACATTAGATATCATATCCCATCTGGACCAGCAGCTGAATCAATATTAACTTTATTTGGTATTAAATGCAATTCTTCATCTGTTTATTTATATCCGTGTTTATACTTTCATTAAATTTCTTTATCTTCCATTCATTATTTATCTTTAACTCATGTTTTCTGACTGTCTTTTTAACAAATTGCACTATAATATTCATAATATCAGACTGTATTTTACCATCAACTCATTCTCATCTCTCAGTTCTCTAATTATTCCACTATCTTCTTTAACTTTCTTAGCCAAATATGGTGAACCTTCTTTGTACCTTGAACAAAATAGCTGTGTTTATACAATAATCCTTTTATTTTCTCTCTGTTATTTTTATATATTTCTATGTCTTTTATATAATAAATATGTTCATTTCTTTCCAAAAACTCTAATGTATTGTTCTGTATGGCCATATATTCCTGTTTTTCTATTTGTATTAATACATTCTCACATTTAGATACTCTGATTTATATTTTTCTTTAATGTTAACCACCACTCCTTCCAATTCAAATAACAGTGTCTCACAGTTAAATGTTCCTTCCACAATTGTATTATACTTTCTTTGCCTTTTTCATACCAACTAATCTCATTAATCTTTTTAATCCCTTTTCCAGTTTTTATACATTCGCTATCCTCTTCAGTTTTGGTCGATATAGCCATGTGATATGAGAACCCTGTCAAAGCTTTCTTTTCTATCTTAAACTTTAAACTGTTAGAAACTACAAAATAAATCAATTTCAGATGGGAGATTATTCTGTATGTATCCTCTTCTATATGTATTTGAATTCCATAACCTTAAACATCTACACCTCATAATTTTTTTGATAACTTTTTTATCCGGTTTGTCAATCCTTTTTATTTTCCTTAGATCACAATTAAAATCTCCTACTTTCATAATATTCATATTGACGATTATATAATCAAATATTTCTTTAAATAACTTTTCCCTTTCCTTGTATGTTATATCTGTATAAATTGCAACAATCCTATAAACTTTCCTTTCCCATCTGAAGTCTACTAGAGTTCATCTTCGCTAACTAAAGTAACATCTAATATAGAAATTCCTGTACTATTTAGTACTGCAACACCTGATCGTTTCATTTCCTAAATTCTATACTATACCCCCTTCCACAAATTCTCTGAACTCTCTCATCTTTTGAAAAACGCTAACATCGTCTAACTCACAAAAATGCCAGTTCTCCTAACCAAGCTTTTAATACTATTAACATCAGCTGATGATATTCTAAGATTATTTACCTTTCTTTTTCTTAATCTAAATGAAATTGTTTTATTACCCCATCCATTTCCTTTTTTTAACTTTCATGCTTGAATCTTATATCTTACTTTTTCTGTCTTTTACTCTCTTTTCTAATGATTTTTTATAACTTTCTAATCAATTTCTTTATCATCACTTACATCCAGTTCTAATTCAGGCTCACCTTCTCTTAATTCATTCACTTCTATATCTTGTATTTCCTCTGGTGTTTTCAAAACATCTTCTTTTTTATTTATATCATATAAATTTAATTCCTTACTTTCATCTTCAGTTTTTGTTTCTACATTAAGTTCCTTGTGACCTTTTCCCTTAAATGTTCTCCTTTTTCACATTTGTTAATATCCCTTCTTCCCACAAAAATACATGTTTTTGGTTGACCCCAGTGTTTATCATACTCTGAATATGGACAGTTTTATCATGTTTTATTTTCAAAATAACATTGCATTCCCAAGCTCCAATCCATAAACCTGCAACTCGGCACGTAAAAATCTACTGCCAATCATTAGCGGACCGGAGTTCCGCTGTGGAGACCCCTAACCGGGAAAAGCCGAAAGACACAACAATCATAAATTTTCACAATACTTTTCACTTTAGAGCAAAAATGTTTTAACAAATAGTCTTTTACAATCTCTTTATCAGTCTCTGTATTAAATTGTATATTTACTTTCCTTTGAGTCTCTAAAAAAATGCTTGAATCCCATATTTATTTCAAGGAAATATGTCTTTTTTTTTCAAATCTTCTCAGAAAAAGTCTCTAAACTCATAGCTGAAATAAGTCACAATATGTTTAATTTTTAATGAAAATAAAAGGTCTTACCTCTTGAGCTTTGTACCCAAAAGGTACAACTGTGTCCCAAGCATCATACCTGTCTAATGTTTTTTTTCTTTTCTACATATATACTACAAACGTCTGCTTCTCCATACTCTCATTCTTCTTCTTTTCTTTTTCTTTCTCTTTTACGCTCTTTCTCACAACGATCACAAGTGAAATCTTCTCCATGCCACTTTCCTTTTCCTCTCTAATTCACTCCATCCCCTCTCTCCACAATAATTCGTTCCCACTCTCTGAACCTTTTTCATTGATTAACTGCTACAGTAAATCATCCCACAACCCTCCCGACTGGAGGGTTGTAACTAAAATCTCCTCTGATTGCCCCTCCTCTACTTCCGATGTTTCAAACATTTTAGCTTAAAACAGTTCCTCTGAATCGGTGTACAAGCCTAACATCTGATTCTCCTCTTCGGCATTCGCCTCAACATCCAAAACACTCTCCTCCATGCTTTGTGACACTTTCTAGCTGCCACTACACCGAGAATGGAGCATATGCACGTAAATGCTTGTTGGCTGTACGGACCACAGATGTTCCCTGCTGTTCTTGCCACCTTAGGCTTCCCTTAAAAAGAGGCCATTGGCCTAGTGGGAACAAACTGGTCAACAAAGTGTAAATTTATTAATGCCCTGGCCAAATTTTCTGCAGTAGTACAAGTACCATCTTGGGTCTACCCGGAAAAGAGGCTACTAGCTTAAAGGGACCAACCTAGTCAACAAAGGATAAAGTAAAATAAAATAAATAAGATAAAAATAAATAAAATATCACATAGTGTCACAATAGAGAAATACAGTTGCACAAGTAAAGAAGTGTATTTTCCTTCAGGAGTGTGTATAACTGCACCCTCCAAGAATCCTTTAACCTCAAGGAAATATAACAGAAAGCTAGAAGCTCTGATCCAGAAATTTGTCTACTCTGAAAAGCCTGAAATCCCATGCCATTTAATACTTGTACTTTTCTTGAAGCAAGGAAAGAAAAAAAAACAGCAAATAAATAAATAAATAAAAGTAAAGAGAAACTCAATAATTTACTTTTTGTTTTATTATGAATATTTTAAATGTGTTATTGCACTAATCCCACATGATGTATTTCAGTCTCAGCCCAGGGTAAAGACAATACATACATGTGTCTAACAATTATAATAATTGTCTAAAAATTATAATAATATTATTAATACTAATGTGATGGATTATTATGAGCCTTGAAATAATCTACTGTTTATTACCATTGTTTGACAGCTCCAGTGGTGTAGATGACTAAAGTGCATGAACCAGAAGGGAGGACAAAATCAGCACCAAAAACTCTTTAACACCAAATGAACTAGAGCAACCAAATAAAATCAAAGTCTGTACTGCTGGGAGCTTCATGAAAACAAATCCATCAGGAAAAGCTTCATCTAAAAAGTTTATTAAGCTAACCACACAATAAAAAATAAATGCATTAACTAGATCACAGCGTTTTCATTCACAATACCAGATGTCATCAGAAAAGGAGTGAATAAAACATCAGTTTAAATATCCCCTACCAGAGAAAGTAACTAATGAATTACTTAGTCTTAAAGAGAAAGAGTACATAAAAAACATGTCTGCAAGTCCTTCATATGAAAATTCAACGACCATTGGTTCACAATATAAAAATTCCCAAAAAAAGAATTCCATTCATAATCTCCCTATGACATAAGGGAACAAATATGGCAAGAATGTAAGAAATAGATATCAAAAACATGATATATAAAAGCACTTCATATAAAATTGCTTATATAACAAGTAGTAAATAATTAAAAATATATATAAAAATGTATATAAAATGTAAAGAATGTAAAAACGGTATGAAATAAATGTCACTAATAAAAATGTAATTCATATTATGAAAAGCAAAGTAAGTTTACGTTAACAACCAGGGATGATAAATCTAAAAAAAAAAACTAGCAATCTTCCTAGTACTACAGCCTAGCTGCTGTAAGCATCAACACTGGGGCAGTTAATACACGTTCGTTCAACCCAGGATATTTATTGCCTCTAAAATGATTTTCCAGTAAATTTCTCTGTTTTTGATTCTGGTCTCCTGTGCCCCCCCCCTTGAGCTCTTTTAAAATTCCTTCCAACCCAAAGAATGTAAGAAAAGGCCTGGGTACAATTCATAATATGCTTGTGGGGTGCGTTCATTTCATCCTTTCTAGAAATAGCATACAAATGTTCATATATTCTCTTCTTTAGCTTGCAGTCAGTCTTCCCCACATAAAATGCCTCATATCTTTTACATTGGGCAAGATATATTACCCTCATACAATCACAATTTGAAAAAGTTCTAGCTTCAATATACCTGTCCTGTCCCTTCACATAGACTGATTCAGTATTTACAGTAAATGGACACGGAGCACAAGCCCCGCATTTAAAAGTACCCACCTTTCTCCTACTAGGAACCTTAATTCTATTATCTTTTTCTAGGATGTCCTTAATATTATTCCCTTTCCTAAAAACAAACTTAATGGGATTCCTAAAAATCACCTCTAAATCCAAGAAACCAGTGAAGGCAGTCCAATTGTTCAAAACAACCTTTTTAATCAAGTTAGCATCACTGTTGTAATTCAAAATCAAGGCTCCTTTGTAGTTAGTGTTGCTCCCATTATCAGTGTAATTAGTATCCGTGGTTTTCATATTATCTGCTTTTTGACCATGCTTCAATATAATGTTGCCATTCCCCAAAATAGGACTAAATCTATTTTTTACTACCATTCTTCACTTCATTAATCACACCCTCAGTCAACTGTCTAGGATATTTCCTTTTGATGAATACGTTTTTTAGAAACTCACATTCATTAATAAAATCTTGTTCATCAGAGGTCATCCTAGATGCCGTAATACACTTCCCTTTAACTATACTTCTCTTTTGTTTGTAGGGGTGGGTACTTGTGTAAAACAAGTAAGAGTTAGAAAACATCCCCTTACAAAACACTGTAGATTTAAAACCCAGTGACTCAACTTTAAAAATACCAACATCTAAATAATTTAAAACCTCTCTAGAGATTTTGTAAGTAAAACATAAAATATCAGTAGTGGAGCCAAGGTAATCAGTAAATTCCATGTATTTCTATATTGTTCCGGTCCACAAAATACAGATATCATCTTGGTACAATCTGTAATAATTCCAGTAACCCTCATAGTGTGAATTAAAAATAAATATTTGCTCCCACATGTGCAAAACAATGTTAGCATATGTAGGGGTGCAACACACCCCCATTGCAACCCCTCTGTTCTATTTATAAAACTCTCCCTCAAAATGTATAAAATTGTTTCTTAAAACCAAGTCCATTACCTCTACACATATTCAAAATTCATTGTGGTGAAGCCCAACGAGCAATGGTCATTGAATTCTCATTTGAAGGACTTGTAGACATGTTTTTGTATTTACTTTTTCTCTTTAAAACTGACTAATTGATTAATTACTTTGTCTGGCAGAGGATATTTAAACTGTTTAATTTTTGTTTTATTCACTTCTTGTTTGATGAAGTCCAGTATTGTGGAATAAAACGCGGTGATCTAGTTAATCCATTCATGTTTTATTGTGTGGTCCGCTTAATAAACTTTTTAATGAAGCTTTCCTGGTGGATTTGTTTTCCCAGCAGTACCAACTTTGATTTTATTTAGATGACTAAAGCCTTGACTTTGGAGTGGGGTTGCATGTCTCCCCACTCAAAGGGGGGAATTGGGCCCTGATCACAATGCTCTTATTAATGGATTGCTGGCAAGGGCACACAAGTGCAGTGGCTGCCTGGATGTCTGCCCCTCTGGTTAGTTCCCACCTTCATATTAAAGTGACCAGGTAATAGGGAATAAGCAGGCTCAAGGCCAATGAAGGACTTCTTGATGGTTAACTGGCAAAAAGCATACAGAAAAAATGCTTCATTTATAAGAAATGCAATAGCTTGTGACATAAAAAATTATGAATATGAGGCAGAGTATTTTGAGAAATAGATCTGACCTCAAAAGCTGTAAAAGTTCATAGGATAAGTGAAAGTAGAAGTACACAGTTAAAAAATGAAATAGATTTGTGTGAGATAAGTTGTGAATTAAAAAGCTGGATGTGAGAAGTAAATAGAGAATGTTCTTCAGCAGAAATGAACACAAAAAAGACAGACATGCTATTGCATTGCATTGCATTGTGACCGTAGTGGAGAAAAGAGAAAAGTTCTTGTAGTTGAAATTCAAGCCTAAGTTTTATAACCATTTGAGGAAGAGCTGTCTTACATGTCATAATCTGTGCTAAAAGTGAATATTTTTGAAAAAATGCATAAAAGGTGTATATTCATAAAATGCATGTTGAACAGAAATATGAAAATGGGCTTTTTGTTGATTCTGTTCAAGAAGAAAGAGGATATTATGAAGTCTGAAAGTGCCTCAGAAGTAGTGAAACAAGAATAAAACACAGTTGTTAGGAAACACTGAAGAATTATTAAAAATGCTTAATTTAACTTTGATAATAATTTGTCTGAAGATGCAATTTCAAGCTTAGGGGTCAGAGAGGCAACACCCGAAATATGTGCAAATTATCATTAATATTTTCTTAACTTGGTGAAGCCACTGGGCTAGAAGTTAAAAATGTTAATACGTGAAGAAAGTGAAATATCCACAATCAAATTGTAAGGTTGTCAGAATTGAATTCTTCTAATACTTTTGCTTATCTTGTGAGAAGCTAATAGTGAAAAAGTTGACAATGTATAACCAAAAAGTGTGTTTATATAGCACCAGTAACATATACCATTCTGTATGATGTGCAAGCCACACTGAAAAAAGAATATATGAGCATAATCATGACATTGTAAAAAATAATTTAAATAATGCTCTGTAAAGGCATTCAATTGTTTGTTAGGGGTTCAAAAAGTTAGAATTTGCAATTTTTGGAAAATTTTGATGAACCCAGTTGGAGGGGTTTGAAAGACAAAAACTGAATATAAGGAACTAATTTGGCAACTCAAACATTATGCCAGTACATCTCTGGCTCTTAATAAACATATATCAATACGTCTGGTCCACAAGATGAGGGTGGCAAAATTATAGTAGAACTTTATATATGTAGCTTAGACGTACTTAAATGTGCACTCTTTTTATTTACTTTTTAATGTAGGTAAAGTAAAGTTTTAATTTTCCACACACACAAGAGATAATGGAATGATGTGTGTAATCATGTTAGTTCTAATATGATTAACAATTATCAATGCAATTTCTATAAGATTATTTTATTATATGTGTACATTATTTTTTTATTGATTTTATACATTTATTGCATTTGTAATCTATTGTACCTCTGTAAATTTTACATTCACTTTATACCGTCATAGATTTAATAACAAAGATATTTTTTATTTTTTTAAGCATTTTCACAGGAATACCAGTGCAATTGTGCTGTTTATTCAGGATTTGTTTCCCAGCTTTTAATACAATAAAATGCAGTTTGTTATTTCCACAAGTAGTGGCTTCCTGAGACTACATTGGGCATTCTGCCATTTGTGCAGTTTGTTGGGTTCTTTCTTTGACTCTGTTCAATGACTGATCCACAACAGAGCCAGTAGCAATGTCAAGTAAGCAATCCCAGCTAGTGCCGATAAGACTGGGGTTGCAGCACAATGTGTTGGCAACATCAACACCTCAACAGAATTAATAGTTAAAAGCCATTAGTAAACAGAGTGGGGACTATGACATTGACGTAGCTCTAGGTTAATGCCATATATGATACTATCCAACATCAACTTAGAGAATGTCCACTCACTTTGCAAACCATCTGTGCAGGTAAATACTTGTGAACTTCTGCGACTTCGTTCATGTTTTGTTTTCCATTAGAATAGCTTGAGCCAGTGCATGCTTACTGTACTGTGTACTGCTAAAGAAGACTGCTGTAGGTTTCCTGGAACTCCACTTCACCAGTGTGGGTGGAAGTGATAGAAGAGAGAGAGTGTAAGCAAGTCAGCTAATGCAGGATACAAGAGAAACAGTGGAGTGTGAGAGACTAAGAATTTGAATAGGGAACAGAGTTCATGGTTACTTGTTAGAGAGGTTAAGCTGCATATTGCCCAGTAGAGGTTAGAAGGTAGAGAAATTAGACTGGAATGGGATGAGGAAGAGGGACAGATTAAAGGAGGTAGTGTATGGTGAGAAAAAGGAGGAGAAGCAGGATGATAGGTTAACATGGAGATTGCAGAAGATCCAAATAATACCGGCTACATGCATCACTTATTAGATATTAAAAAAATAAATAAATAAGGCAGTAGCAGTAGTATCCAATATTAACATAAAGTATGTGCTAGTGCACAGTCATTGATGGCAACATTAAAGAATGCTAAGCAGCCACATACTCCAATAAACTCAAACATCCACAAATAGCTGTAAGTTAAGTTAACAAAGAAAAGAAATGGTATCAAAGATCATAGTTATCAGTTATGATTCACAACGGTGTGTAGCATTGCTGTTGTACTAATTAGACCAGTATAAAGGGATTTAGCACTTTGTGTACATAGTTCTTACATTATCTTTTTAATGTAAACAACGTGTAAATATACCGAAGCAGAAACACAGCTATAATATAGAAGCACTAGAAAAAAACGAAAACTCACATAAAAAAAACAAAGGTTGTTTAATATAAACACTTTTGCAATAAAATTGCTTCATCAGATAACATTCAACAATAAAAAGGCAAATAAGTAACTATCCTGTATCACATTGACAACCAATAAAAATACATGCATTTTCAGTTTCTAGACAACTGATTAATTAACAATTAAACAGACCTAACCATTCAACAAAGACTTAATAGTCATAATAGGAAGTCACATAAATACTACAATACAAAAGAAAAAAACAAGAATGTGATCTGGTGAAGCAATTTTATTGTGAAAGTGCTTATCATATTAAACAATCTTTGTTTTTATGTGAGTTTTTGTTTTTTCTAGTGCTGCTATATTATATCTGTGTTTCTGCTTAGGTATAATTTATACGTTGTTTATAGTTCCTTGTTTTTTTATACTGAGCAGTTAATTGCCAAGGGTTTCCGTATTCTTTGAAGTATCTTTTTAATGTGTTAAAGAGGTAATCTGTATGCCTAAATACTTATCACGCATAGACAAAGTCTTTGATTGTGATATTAACATTTTTAAAAAAATTTGAAAGTTTAGTAAAGATATTGGGGAAAAAAAAAAGAATGCTAAGCATCAAAAATCTGTCTTAACCATTAAGGCAGCAGCATATATTTGTACTAATAACAGCTGCTGAGAATCAGATTCATTCACAAAATATTACATATGCTTAGGAAAATAAAACATACTTCCAACTTCTAGCATACATCCAAAAACAATTAACATTAATTTCCCACTCAGTTATACAGCCTTGCAGATGAACAGTGAACTGTCTTTAAAGTATCTTTAACTATTTTTACCTCAGATGTTCAAATGTAGGAAATAAAAATAATCTTGTCACATACCCGTGCTGGTTGCTGACTGAGGTGCTCACATGTCCCATGTTGGAGGGCTTGACAGATGTTGAATTGAGTGACAGAGAGGAGACAAAATAATCTAAATAGAAAGAAGGCATATGGAATTTGCAGGGCAGAAAGGTGTGAAACTAGAATAGAAAACGTGAAAAGAGATTCATGCCTTAGGCCAGGGCAGAGTTTTTGGTCAGCTATCATAAAAAAATCAAAGGATAGATGACGTTTGATAATAGCACAACCCAGTGGGAGCCCATCAATTTGCAAAAGTTCAGAGAGTGATTTCTGCATGACTTCTCTTGCAGGGCTGTGTAGCCAGGTGGCGCCTCTCAACCATCCTTGATTTTGGTTCAAACTGTAGCTTCGTCCTTTCCAGTCATTCCTAAAAGTGGTACGTTTGAGAGAAAAGGTGGTAGATTACACTTAATAAACAATGACAATAACTACAGTTATAGACTTCTTTTTCTTCAGAAAATACATATTAATTTGCATTCTCTTATTCTATCAATATCTGAGTTAATAGTACTAATATGCTATTGTGTGCCCTTGATTGTCCTTGATTATTTCTGGATTTGTCACTGATTCTGAAGGTAAGTACTTGAAGAAAAGTATTTGAAAACTCGATAACTAAGTTACTCTACTTAAAGTAGGTTATATTGAATTTATACATCAAGCGTTAAATGACTGAATTGAATGCCTGATCCACAACAGGACCAGTAGCAATGTCTGGAAATCCAGGCAGTGCAGCTGTGACTAAGGCTGTTTCACAGTATTTGCCGCAACACAATCTCCTCAGCAGAATTAATAGTTAAAAACAGTTTAGTGTTAATGTAGTTCTAGGCTTGTAGTTAGTGTAGCTCTATCCACTATCAATTTGGAGAGAGTTAATTTGTTTTACAGCACAGAGCCGCTTCACAGTTGTGAAGGTTAGGAAGAATTCTTGTGGATTTCTGAGACCTTGTTTATGCTTTTCTAACTTTAAAATAGCTTGGGAGAGGAAATGGTTACTGCAGTACTTACTGGGGAGAAGGTTTAGAACATTATAATACTGGTAGGACTCCTATTTTGTTCAGGTAAAGTGTAGATGTGACATTCGGTTGAGACTTAATGTTTTTTAAGCATTCCATTCCGCCACAACACATTGAAAAAAATAGACTGCCCCATGGAGATTGCAAGTGGTTCTGTTGCTTATTTTCACAGAAACAAAACAACACAGTGGATGTTAGCTTGGTTTTCTTCATTAAGCAGCACTGATTTTTAGCACATGGCTGATTCACTTTTACATGAGTTAAATAGTTGCATATATCAGAAGTGCACTAGGTGTTGTGAAGGCTTCTGCATGTATTTTACTGCATAATACTTGCAAAGATGTTTTAATGTAAGGAAAGTGGTTGGCTGCATTAGTGTGGTACTCAAAGCAATTTCATAAAATACAAATCTGGATTAAGAATACTGGTTGGCCAAGTGGTCAGTTTCTCGATTCTGGTCGTATCCATTAGAAATGTTAAGACTGTTTAGATAAGTAAATCAAATTGCTAAACATAACTTTTATTGCAATGATGCATTTTTATTGTTTTATTTTTATCACAGTGTTCAGGACCTTCTATGGAACCTACAATCAGAAACTACGATGTGGTTATTTCAGAAAAGCTAAGTCGACATTTTTATCGAATTCAAAAGTATGTTTTGTTCTTTAAGCCTTGTATTGTTCAATTCATGTATGTTCTAGGGACTTAAATGCAGCAAAACAGTTCTAACAAATACTGGACAGTTCACTAAAACCAGTTTCAGGTTTTTATCCAGTTTTTTGTTCATTCCATTATATGGTGTGGGGGAGCAGCCACCACTACAGAGGAGCTAAACAAAACTTGACTAAAAGTATGTCTGTTTTTGGCATCTTTGTGTAGTATGAACTGTCTTTATTCTTTACTTAACCTAAGTTGACAGTAGCTTAACAGGTTGTACATTTGCCTTTAGTGCTAGAAGATCAGAAGGCTGTGGATTATTTTCCCACATCAGGTAGTTGCATGCATTTCCAATACTGATACTGCTGTGCAGCATGCTGCACTCCTGAGTATGCCATCCTTCAGATGAGATGTTCAAGTGAGACCCCATCTGCCCGAGGGTAGCACAGTTGTATGTAAAAGATGTCATGGTAGGGGAAGTTCCCCAGTGCCTTGGGCAAATGTTCCCCAATCAGTATGAATTCTGCCTCAGACCTCCCTCTGAAAGGATGCTTTTGGCATAGTGGGACTAATCTGATCAAAAAAAGTGTAAATCAGTAAAAAAAATAAATAAGTAAACCAGCCTGTTGGTGGAGGTGTTCCCACCCACCCTGACTTCTTGCGTCCTGTCTTTGAGCCAGCCGCAATCCAGTGAGTTATATAAGGATTTGCAGCTAGCTTAGAGAATGTGTCACCAATGCCTGAGTGTGGGGTATTATATCGAATGCCTTAGCCAGTTCAAGATATGCAGTATGCTCTGTGTTACCCTAGTCCATTGCTTTGTTGACTCTCTCAAATGACTCTTCCATATTAAGTAGGCATGACATTCCCTTAACAGAGCCAAATTAGGATAGGTCTGGTGTCTGTAGGTTGACAATGTCTTTATCATTTCCACAATAATTCATGCTATGGCTTATGGCTTTGCATATTCAGCTTGTTAGACTGAAGGTTCTGTAGTTCCATGTGTTGGTTGATGGCCTGCCATTGTGGAAGGGAATGACTGTTGCTGTCCTCCATTCACTTGGAACATAGCTAGTTTCAAGACTGCACTTGGAGTGCCTCAAGTGGCCCTGATAGGTCATATTTTAGACTTCAGGATGCAACTGGAGATGATGTTGGGACCCACCGAGGCGGTGCCAGCACCTGGTCCCTGCTGATAGCTGGGGAAGTATGATGAAGGGGATTTCACCTGGTGGAATGGGGAGGGTGGGAGTGGGGGTGAAATTTCAGCTGAATTTATCATTCAGTATATTTGCTATATCACCTTGATCAATGAAGGCAATACCATTCACCACCAGTTCAGCAAACTGCTGTGTGTTACTTTTAAGGCTCCAGATATAACTGAAGAAGGTCTTGTGATTGTCCATAGCATGTGAGGTGATCCTGAACTTGTACTTGGTTTTGTTGGGCTTAATTAGACTCCTTAGTTTCTTGTTTTGTTGTATAAGAGAGCAGTTGTCTTTAGGGAATTGTTTTTCCTGATCTGACCATGAGTTTTCATCTTCTTTTATTATATGCCCTATTTAGGTGAGGATTTCACCAGTGGGATTTGTTTTTAGTGTTTTTTTTTTTTGATAGGTACAGCAGCCTTTCACACGTTTGTATAGGGACTTTGTGAATAATTCCACATAGGTAGCTCTGGTCTCAGGTTAGGTGAAACCCTGAATTTTGACAAACTGCCACTTAATAAGATGTAATTTGCCTTTGAATAGTTCCTGTTACTGGTTTAGCTGAATTTTACAGGTTGAGTTTTACTTCAGATGAGATAGTTTTGTGATCCAATCTCACTAGTGAGGATGTGGCGCAGAGGGGGTGCAAAACTCTCCTGTGTTGCTGAATACCAGATCCTGTATGTTTGATCCTCTGGTTGGAGCATGCAGTCTCTGTTCCAGGATGTTTGTGTTAATAAAGTCCAGGAAGCATTGTGTCAGCGAGATTGAGACAGTGTGCATTTCCCAGTCTATAGAGGGGTAGGTAGTCACCCATGAATAGGATGTTTGGTTGGATGGTGATCACCATTAGTAGGTTGATGTAAAAGAAATGACACATGCCCTGGCATAGATGGTGACTTGTAGTTAGCCATGATGTGGTGAGGGAATGTGTTAAGGGACTTTATTTATGGTGACTTGCACATGGATGGCTCCATGGTATCATAATGTTTAACCAACCTGGAGGTATTTTTGTTGCTAAACGTAGATTGAGACACCACTAACTTTGGCACCAGTCTGTGCTGTCTGTCTAAATCTGTGAACGCACTGTAGTCTTGCACTTCTGTAGTACTTTCTATGGCTTTAAACCAAGTCTTGGTCACAGCACAGATGTCTACATTCTTCAGAGTGAGAAGGGCTTGAAGGGTGTGGAGATTTTAGTTTAGGCTCTGAGTATTTAGCAGTAATACCTTAAGATTACTTGTAGACTTTTTCAGTATGTTGGGCAGCGCAGTGGTGCAGCGGTTAATGCTGTTGCCTCACAGCAAGAGGTTCTCTGGTTTGATTCTCGGCTGGGGTGCCTTCTGTGTGGAGTTTGCATGTTCTCCCTGCGTTCGCGTTTTCCGGGGCACTCGGTTTCCTCCCACATTCTAAAGACATGCTTCTGGAGCATTTCTGCCTGGGCCTCCGCTGAAAACAGCATCTGTGGAACCTAGTCGGACATTCCCGGTCAACAAATGTTAAAATAAAAAAAATTTAAAAATGTTGGTAATTTGTCTTTTTGTCATTGCCTAAAAAGGCTTTAAAGGGGTGAATAAAGTTTTAGCTACTATCTGAAAGCCTAGGGGAGACAGGTGCAGTCTATCCCAGGCAAAGAAACATAGTAAAAATCGATCATTTTATGTTCCTACTGTGGCGTCATCCTTGATGAAGGTAGACTGCTGCTCAGTGCAAGGCTCATCACATCCAGAATCACTTGACTTGAGTGTGTGAGTGATATTGTGGATTCTGCCTCCAGGGAAACAAATAACTGTTATCTTCTCCTTGTCTGACCTGGTGAGTGGGGCATCTGTGTGCTGCACATTGGAGTCCCCAATAGCAAGAGTATTAGGTGAAGGGTATGCTTGATTATGGGCTTTGCTGTTGAGTGACCAATGGGTGTAGGTTTATGTGAGATGTTTGATGTTGCTTTTGGTGTGTGCTTTAGTGATTGCTGAAGAGCAGTGTTGCAAGTTGGTTGCTCTAGAGGTGTTTGAGATTTGGGAAGGTTTCTTTTAAGTGCCTTAGCATAAGACAGTGTGTGAGGCAGGCCTCAGAATGCCTTAACATAAGGAAGTACGGATCTATTTTTCTTCATTTCGGTACAAATGATCTCATCCACAATGGCTCTGACTGTTAGTAGTTAAGTTACAGCCCTCTTAAATAGCATACCTTATGCAGGCAATAGGACATTTTTCAAAAATCACATATAGACAGGAGAGTCATGTCACTGTGAATGAAAAGATTTTTTTGGTAAATACATACATTAAATAATATCCTGTTTTAAAAAATGGAAATGTGTAGAGCATCCAAGCCTAATTTTGGGCACACATGCTCTGACAGGATGACATGCACTTCTCAAGATCAGAGAAGAGAATTTTTGCAACAGATCTTTTGCAATATTTGACAAACACGAGGCAGGATTTTTACCAGGTCAAACATTTAACAGTTCACAGATAGCAACAGTTGATGAATCGCTGATGGTTGTTAATGCTAGGAGCATTAATAGTAATTTTTTACTGGACAATTTGTTACATTCCCATAAGACTGATGTTATTTTTTGTGAAACATGGTTAAAAAGCAATGACTAGAAACCAGTTCTGTTGGGGTATAAAAGTTTTTACTCTCACAGACATTCTAACTAAAAATCAGGTGAAGGTGTTATGATAGGGATTAAAGATGGTTATGAAACCTGTAATTATTACATGTTCAGTGATAACACCAGTACTGTAGAGTGTGTAAATGTGACAATAAAGCCAACCCTGGAACATACAACAGTTGTTTGAATGTACAGACCACTAAACTCAAGTGCTGATGACCTAGAGGAATTCCTACTTTCTTGCTTGAAACGTAAGAAGGAAGAATAATAGTGGATGGATGGTGATTTAAGTTTGCTAGAAACAGACGGTAATAATCTTCATTAAACAACATTAGTAAAAAAAATATATATATATATTCACAGGGTATGTCCGGGAGCAGCAATTGCTTCAGATTATAAAAAAAAAAAAATACCAGGGAATGGAACATGCTAGACATTGTTTGCATTCCTAAAGAAATTACTGTTACTTCATGTCAGGATTTACCGCCATTGATGAGCAGTGATTATGGGCTTATTAAGGTTAATTTATTACTAGATAATTCTGCAAACTGAAATATAAACCAATGCACAGAAGGTTAAAAACATTATATGAAAGCAATGTAAACTAATTGGAGAGATCTCTTCAGTGGAAAAAAACTGCAGAAGAAATGTGGAAAGTTTTAAAGGAGAAATATTTTGAATGCAAAAAATAAAAAAAAAGTTTAATATCAGGAGCTAAACACACATCAGGGAGTTATATTTCCATAAGAACAAGACACATGATTAAGGTGAGGGACAAAAAATATAAGAAATGGAAAAAGAGGTTGAACTACAACTTTGAAAACTGAAATAAACAAGCTGGACAAACAAATTAAGCATAGTGTGAGACAAGCTCAAGAAAATTTACATAAAGATATTGAGCATAATGGGAAACAATTTTGTAGATATATAAGATGTGGAAGGAGTATAGATATGCAAACTGATAAGCTGTGTATAGGTTTTAAAATTTGTTCTCAGACACAATAGATAATAGGTATATTTACAAAATCTTATGTAAAACAAGTTGGCTCACAAGGGGGTGATAAGTAGTTGTAGTGACATCCAGATAACCTCAAATACTGAAATCAAGTTAGATTATATTGAATAAGAACTATGCCAACTGGATCCAAACAAAGCATGGGAAGAAGACAGACTTGGTAATAATCACCTGAGAACACTTCAGCAAGAACTTACAGTATAGTTATATCCATTATTTACTATATTGTATAAATACAAGGAGCTTCCTCAAGATTGCAAACATGCACTTATACCTGTTTTTAAGGAAAAGGGGAGGAGGACAAACCCAGACTCCTACAGACCTTTAAGTCTGCTTTCATGTTGTGGAAAAATAATGGAGATGGTTATATTGGATAAGTTATTGTCAGAACTGGAAAGGTTGGAACTTGAAGCCATATATTCAAATGCATATGTTAAAATAGATCTAGTACCACCTGTAACATGATGTCTATAACAATATAATATAGCTGTGAATGAAAATTCATGTTGTGAAATAATTTTATATAGATTTAACATCAGCATTTGATAGGGTCATACGCAAAACATTGATCAATAAATTAGAACAACTAGGTATCAAAGTACTCTTGATAAGATGGATAGTTGCATGGCTAACAAATAGGACATGGCAAGTATCATACAGCAATTGGACAGGTGAAATTCTTGGTTACAGTCAGGGTGTCCCACAGGCCTCTGTCCTAGGCCCATACATATTTAGATTGTTGAAACTGGGTAAACTGATTGCATGTGTTACATATAGGGCACGTCTGCAAAAGAACTTGACTAAATTGACCATTTGGTCACAGAAGAATAACATGCTGATAAATACATCAAAAACTAAACATATGGGATTTGGGAGATATAAATGGAAAGGTGAATATTGCATACAGCACATAGTGATTGAAACTGTAGATTCTTAGAAGGACATGGGTTTATGGGTATATCCAGCTTTGTATTTTTTAATCATATCAACCAGTTGGTTAATGATAGCTATAAAACTATAGGTTGTATAAAAAGATAGATAAAGTCTAGGAAATCAGAAATGATGCAGTCATTGTTTGTTCGTTACATTAGACCCAAACATGAGTATGGAATAAGAATACAGAGCCCTTATAAGAAAACAAGCATGAGTAACCTGGAAAGAGTACAGTGGAAATATACCAGGGGCATCCATGAATGTGAAAATAGAAGTTATTCTGAAAGACAAAAAAAAATCCTATCTCTACTCGTTTCCGACCTTTCTATAACAAGTAGAGTCCGGTTTTCAGCTTTTGCTGAATTCTGGGGTGTTTTGTAGTTTTTGTGTTGCCGAGACCTTACTAAGAGAGAAGGAAGCTTCTCTGTTCATCAGTGAGAGTGGTGAGCCTTGAACAGCCTATCTGTCACTGGAGGAGTGGTTTTAGCTCAGAATCTGTAGTTTTATTGGCCATTTTGGGCTATTTCTGTCCCTTTCATCTTTCTGTTTAAAAACCTGTGTTTGCGCAGTTTTTGCATTTGTATTACCTCAGCAAGAGACTGCCTGGGTGTCCTGCAGAGTTCTGCATCAGCAGAAGGAGAAAAGAAATACTTTGAGTGGATTAAGTACCTCTGCTTTGCTTTTTATTGCTTATTTTCATTAACCGCACTATTCCGAGCGTTTTTGTATTAACTTTGCAACCTATTTGAACTCTTTGTTGAATTCTTATTACTGTTTGCACTTTAACTGATCGTTTTTAAGTGTTTTTCAAATGTTTAACTGTTGAGGACTACACACTCTAGTCTGCTAGCCATTTTTGTGCCTTGAAAGTGCTTGTATTATTGTATCTGTTTTAATTTTCGAAAAAAAAAACAAAAAAAATACTCTCTCTACTAGTTTCCCACCTTTCTATAACCAGTAGAGTCTGGTTTTCAGATTTTGCTGAATTCTGGGCTCTTTTATAGTTTCTGTGTTGCCAAGACCTTACTAAGATAGAAGGAAGCTTCTTTGTTCATCAGTGAGAGTGGTGAGCCTTGAGCAGCGTATCAGTCACAGGAGGAGTGGTTTCAGCTCAGAATCTGAAGTTTTATTGGCCATTTTGGGCTATTTCTATCCCTTTCATCTTTCTGTTTAAAAACCCATGTTTGCGTGGTTTTAGCGCCGTTTAACTATGGTTAAACTATTCCTGGTGCCAGAAAGTCTGCTCTTCAAATTTAACCTTAAAACTAGCCAGTTTTCTAGTTTTAGCTCTCAAAACTGTTCCCTTGTGCTCAGCACGTGTTCAAAACCCGTTACAAGCACTAAATAATCTAGACATTACTGCAGCACTCAACTTTCCTCACTTGCCAAGAGGAAAACAGTTTTTAGTACTTAAGTTAATAAGCACCTAACCAGGCATGTCTAAGGATCAGCTTCCGCTGTTTTCCCCTGTCCACCTGATGAATCTGGGCATCTGGCAATGTAGCAATTCCCTCATACTCTGACAGCCCTCTCCTCCTACCACCCAGCACTACAACCTGTAAGAGATGCACTTATGTAGCCAAACTGGAAGCCAAGCTCTGTCCAGCCAAGACTGGACGAGACAGTCAAGAGGAAAAGGTAAACACCTGCACCACACCACACTCCACACATAGTCCATCAAAACTTACACCACCTAAACCCACACATAGTAACACAAAGCACACACCTACGTTCGCGGAGGCTGTCAAAAGTCTGCCCAAACAACAGAGACCTCCAAAGCTGAAATACAAGCAACCACCACCCCCCCAACACTATCCAAATTACACCTAGCCCACAAAATCAGTGTGCTGCTCAACCTTAGCCCATAAGGCAAAACACCGTACCCAACACACTAGTCATAGCCGACTCTGTAGTCAGGCACACTGATGCCCCTCTCACCAGGCTAAACAAGGAGAAAGTTACTGCCAACTGCCTGTTGGGTGCCAGGATCTGCTACATAATGCATGCACTCAGGTCACTTCACAACAAGTACAAATATTACTCTGTCATTGTCAGTGTTGGTGTGAATGACCTGAGACGTACCTCCCTGGACTACATGAAAAGAGACATGGAGGAGCTCTCGGATCATGTAGCCCAGGTAGGTATGACCGAGCCCCGAGTAGCATCCTGCCATCCCCAAGAATGATACCACAGTACAAGGACAAAATGATTGACTGCAACAATTGGCTAAGCTTCTGGTGTCATTCTAAAGGGATCCAGTATCTGTCTACCTGGGATGACATGATCGACAGACTACGATGCTTTGCCATAGATAGCCTGCACCTGTCGCCCCTGGGATTCTTGATACTGGATAAGGCTCTTTCCACCCCTATAGTGCCTTTTTTAGGCAAGGTTCAAATGACAAACTCACCACCATAGCAGGTACAAGCAAACAAAATCTGAGGGTAATGTTACTCAATGCTAGAAGTCCAAACTTCAAAATGCACTTACTCGATGCACTCCTTAAGCTGGAGAACATCGACATCTGTGCAGCGACAGAAACCTGGTTCAAGGCTCCATAGAGCACCCCTGCATTACCAGGCTATAATTCATACCACACCTTTCGGCCACCTAACCTGGACCAAAACACTAAAGAAGGAAGAGTGTCCATATTCATTAAGGATATCCACACCTCCAGTTTAGTTGCTCAACATAATGCATCTGAAATTATCCAAGTACAACTAACACTGAGCAAAGCTGCAGTCCAGGTTGTAGCTTGTTACAGATCTCCAGCCACGCCCCAGGACGCCCACTCCACATTTCTTGATATACTAAATAATATTAAGGTACAGACCAATACACTAATAATGGGAGATTTCAACTGCCCCATCATCAAATGGGAGAACTACTCAAGTGCTAACTCATTTGCTCAATGTTTTCTGGAATTCATAAATTCCAACGACCCTGGATCAACTTGTCCATACCCCCACTAGGTGCAGCAGTATCCTGGACCTGGTCATTTCCAATATGGGTGACCGATGCTCCTCATCTCCTCGCTGGTCAGATCTGACCACAAGTTAATCACCCTAGACATCCACATCCCACCCCATTTCCCATTAAGGAAACCACTGTAAAAAACTTCTCAAAGCCAACTTCATGCTTCTTAAGACAGAAGTGGCTAACTTCATGACACCCATGCAGATGAAAAATAGAGATACGACTGCTGGATCCTATACAGATGCACTGTATAAGCACATACACAAGTGCATGGACCATGCCATCCCCAACAGAACCAAGGCGCTATCCTCCAAAAAAAGGAAGCCAATCCGGTGGTCCCCTGCCATAAACAAACTCTACAACAGAAGGAAAAAGCTGTTGCAAAAAAGAGTAAAATCCTATTATTGCAGGAACTCCCTGGTCACCCTCGGTAAGAAGCTGAGATTCCTTATAAAATCATCCAAAGCTAGTTATGAAAAGAAAATCATCACTGATTCTAAAGACAACCACAAAGCATTTTACATGTATGTCAATCATCTCAACAGCAACACTCAGATCTGCTCTGAGCTACAGCACAATGGCACTAAATATACAGAACCAACTGATATTGCCAACATCCTGGCAGATAGGTTCATTGCAATCTTTACTCCCCCTCACCCTCCAAAGAGCCCATATCTATACCAGAAGCATGCAAAGCCCCTGTAATCAAGGACGCACAAGTAAAGTCTGCACTCTCCAAAGCCAAGAACACAGCATCCATGGGACCAGACAACATCCCAGGCTGCGTTCTGCATTAACTACAGAACAAACTGGCACCCCACCTAAGTACCATGTTCAATCATAGCTTCACTTCAGGCTTTGTGCTTACTGAATGGCGCACAGCGACAGTTTTCCCACTCCACAAAGGAGGTGCCATCACGGACCCCGGGAACTACCACCCCATGGTCTGCATGTTGTCCATGGAACATATCATCCAAGAGCTTAGAAACAAAGAGCTAGGTAACCTCCAAACTCTGGACCCCACTCAGTTTGGGTTTGTAAAAGGTAGATCATGTCTCCTAAACCTGATTGACTTCTTTGAAGCAGTCACCAAAGCTGTGGACGAGGGTAAGGTGGTGCACACAGCCTATCTTGACCTCGGCAAGGCTTTTGACACCATCCCCCACTCTGGTATTATAGATAAACTCACTAGACTGGGCATAAACCCCTATGTCACAAGATGGGTGGCCAACTGTGTCACTGATAGAACCCACACAGTGAAAGTAGCCAAGTCCAAATCCGAGTTCAGACCAGTGACAAGTGGAGTACCACAGGGTTCACTCCTGGGTCCGCTCCTGTTTGGTATCTACTTCTCAGAAGGCCAGGCTAATACAGCAGGTCTCTGGCTAATGAAGTTCGCAGATGTCTACAAACTAGGAGCCATAATAAAATCGCCTAATGATGTGGACATTCTACAAAGGGGCCTCACTGAGACTGATGCTTGGTGTCAAAGTCATGGCCTCAGGCTCAATGCCAAGAAGTGTGTAGTCATCCCCTTTGGGAAAAACACTGTACCCATGAACTACCACATAGGTGGTATCCTACTAAACACCAAAAGTGTGATAAGAGACCTTGGGACACAGGTGAACAGTAGTCTCTCCTTTCATAATCACGTTGTCACAGTAGTCAGGAAATCCTTCTACGTGGCACACCTCATCACAAAGGGGTTCTCCTCCAGAAAAAGAGGTCATTGTTCCTCTCTACTCATCCCTCATCAGACCCATTATAGAGTACAACGCCCCGTTTGGCATGTATCTCGCAAGGCATCTACAACAACTAGAAAGGCCACAGAAATACCTCACTAAGAGGATTACCAGCCTCAAACAGATGCCATATGCAGACCGTCTCAAAAAACTCCAGCTCTACTCCATCACATATCGCCTACTCAGAGGCGACCTCTGCCTAACATACAAAGCCATGAAAAACCCAGATCTGTTGGACATGTTACACTTAAAGAAATCCCAATCTCTCCAAGCCACACGCTCCAGGGACCTAAACCTTGTCACCACAATAAACAGAACATGCTGAAGGGATAGATTCCTATCCCAGAGACTTCCCATGTTCTGGAACAGACTACCCATTCATGTCAAACAAAGCTCCTCATTAGCCCTCTTTAAAAAAATCCTGATAATTGGATGGGAAATTCACCCTGGGGATCACTTCTGTGGCTCTGCTCGACAGGGGCACAGGAAAATAATTTTCTTGGGTGGTGAATGCCAGGGAACTTTTTTGGCTAGGCTTATTTAGGCCCTAGGGATGATAGCCTAGTTACCTACCTATGAACCTATAGCTGAACTGTTACAGTATCTCTTGTAGATATTTAAGAGCAGAACTTGTTCAGGTATATAGGGCATTTAGAGACAACTACCTCTGGGAATGTTTGGGATTATCAAAAAGTAGTAGAGAATCATCAGACAACCTATGTGTAGCGTATTCTATAGGAATGAGAAGTGTACTAATTGGTTCTCTAAGTAGCTGATGAATGGAATAGACAACTACTAGTTTTGATATTTTTAAGAACAGCCTGGTCACTTATTATGGGAACAACTGTTTTGGTATATTGGCAAGTTAGAAGCGTATTAATGCCCGTGCTTGAAATATTTGTACGTATATATGTTTGGATGTGGTGAGCAGTGTGTGCGAGGGATATAGCATGGGTATTCCTGTCACCTTCATTTGTATGAGAGTTTTGCCTCCAAGGAAGTTGTATATTTGCATCTCTCTAATACTGTTATTTTCTTTAAAGATTAGCTGGTTATTTGAGAACATCAGACAATTGCTACCTTGCTTTAGGATGCCCAAATCTATCAAGCAGGCCATAGAGACATTTGGAAATTATATATCCATGTTGTCCTCTCCTATAATGGGGTGCACTATTTAATATTAAGGGTTGGGTTTTAACAGGGGTCTCCTAGGGTGGTTTCTGGGGTTAAGGTTAAGATGTTATTTAGTACTAGGATATGGTAGTGCTATTCAATATGGAAACTAGTTTCTGAGGTTAAGGGCAAGATGTTATTTATTGCAAGGATATGGAGCTGTTCTAATCTTATTTCTGCACAATCGAACACTGTTTAACAGGTTTTGGACCTAATAAAACTTGATAGGGAAATTTTACTGTATAGTCATTTGCTACTGTACAGGGCACTAACTGCCACTGCTCAATGGACAGCTCCACACAGACTTGCCTGATTTTTAGCAGAGAAGAAATCCTGAAAACAGACTCTACCAGTTAACAACCACTCTTTGAGCTTTCTGGATTGCTTCCCAACTCAGAGACTAGGTAAACACCTTCTGCCGCAAGATGGATGATCCTGGACTTTTTAAAGTAAAAGCACCTCAAAAGCAGCTCTCAAGTGCAGATTAAACAACAAACTACCACCAAACAACTAAGTCCCTGGCTAATTTGCCCTTCTCCAAGGCGATTGGAGGCATAGAGAAGTAGAAAAGCCAACAAATAGAGGCATGAATATTTTTACCACAAAATTAAATAAATGCTAGGTTTCTTCAGATCTTTGTCTCATTTTGAGTAAAGTGGAGAAATACAACCCTGAAGCTGCATTTGTTGAGCTATTTTTTTTTTTTTGCCAACAAACATCTTTATTAAATTTTCACATATGACATAGGCAATCTTACATTTATATAAATGAAAAATAAACAACATGATACCATTTTAGTTGCAAACAGTATACATCACAGACATTATTGAAACAACTGTAGTTGCAAACATTTTATGTCACTTATTTGTCCAGTCATTGTCAGTTAAGCATTATATGCTGAGCTTTTGATAACTGTCACATCATGTTGAGCAACAATGTGTTTGATTCTTTTTTGCTTCTTCACTCTCTACTCTTTTTCTTGGGGGTGGAGGGTGGAATCTATTCCTTATTTTTGTTTTCCTGTCAGGAATAGCTTCTTAGTTTTAGGTGTAGGCACATCCCTCATTAATCATGATGCTGGAATGGGTGCTGCACAAGTGTGCCGGTGATTAGAAGATGTTTTTGTCTGACAAATACACCAAGTGTCTACTGCTTTAGGGACACTCACAGTGTACACAAGTGCTTTGCCTGGCAATGTTTCAGCAATAAAACTCTCAAAAGTAATAGTATTTAAAGCTTCACTTCAATGAACAAACCCCTCAAAATTGTAGCAAGTCATCCTTCTCTTCCTCTGCCTCTCTTTTTCCCCATGTGCGGAAGTAGGAATTGCCTCTTCCTTCTTCTTTCGGCTTTTTCCCGGTTAGGGGTCACTACAGCAGATCACCTGTCCGCTCATGATTGGCAGTGGAGTTTTACAGTGTCGAGTTGCCAGCCCAGTGCCCAGCCTTCCACAGAAGGCACACACATGCACACCTAGGGCCAATTTAGAGTGTCCAATCCACCTACGGCGTGTCTTTGGGATGTGGGAGGAAACCGGAGCACCCGGAGGAAACCCACACGACCACAGGGAGGACATGCAGGCTCCGCACAGAAGGCACCCCAGCCAAGGATCGAACCAGAGAACCTCTTGCTGTGAGGCGGCAATGCTAACTGCTGCACCACCGCGGCCGCCCAGGAATCATCTCTTCCTACATTGTTTTAAAGAGAAAACATTCTTCCACTGCTTCCCTTTCAGTTACATATCTGGTATCTTCAGCTAGAATGATTCCTCAGCTAAAATGATTACGGGTGTTAATTTTTAAAAATCGCTGTTTAATCTATTAATTTGTTGTTATCTGTTAAAATTCCACCAGTGGTTGTGATGTAGACAGCTAGCAGGGTGCATACCCAACATTATATAAGGCTAGGGTAGATATGGTAAGATCTGGCTCATCTCTTGGTGTACCTGCTGTTGACTATAGCTGATTGGAAGAAGCTGTATATGGTTCATGGCATTGTACTGCTGGACAGTTGTCTGGATGGTGGAAGATGGAATGAATGGAAGTCAGCAGGTTGAGGGGTAGGAGATTATGTAGTTCAATCCAATTTAGTGTATGAAGTACTGTGCAGTAATTTGATCTGTAAGGGAGGTTACTAGCAAATCTTGTGATTTTTGTTATAGCAGAACTCCAGTTTCTGATTTTCTGAGATTAGTGAATGTTGGTAAGGCATGTAGAAGGGTAGAGAGTAGATGAGTCCTAGCTATGAAATGTCTAGTGGCTCTGTTAGATATAGTTTGACTCTGTATAGTGAGCCTAGCTTAATGTGGATCTTTTAGATAGTTAGAGTGAGGTGTTTGTCAAATTTAAGTTGTCAGTTGTAACTCCAAGGAGTTTGGTGTGCTGGACATGTTCAATTTTACTTTTTATTGGCTGAGTAGATGGTGAAGAGGGGAGAGTTATCAGCAACTTTGCTGTTGGTAAAGACCATAAACTTTGTTTTAATTGAATTGAATATGAGATGGGAGTCAGAGAGGTGTTTTTCAATGTCTTGGTTTATGCTAACTACCAACACCATAATCACTGAAAGTGCCTGATCGTGAGCTGTCAGCCTTCCAGACAGTTATTCCCCAGCATGACTGAGGGGAGTTCAACTCCCATGGAGTCTTGCAAGTCATCCAGCAAGCAGACCTCTTCATTCTTTTAGTTCCACCAAGACTGTATGATAAATTCTATGTAAATGTAAGTGTCAAGACTCCTCTGTAGGGTGCTGTAGAGAACTAGGATGATGAAGGTGCTAAGTATAAATCGTCTGTTTGACACTAATGATCCCAGGCTTGGGGAAATACCCATGATGAAGAGTATGTCAAATCTAGATCTTATTTTGCAAGGATGGAGGTGCCTACCAACCACCTACTTTCCTCACTGAGGAGGCTCTGTAACACCCCCTAAATCCACCCATCAGCCATCCTGGATGATGCCTTCTTTGATGGATGTTTCAAAAGATGCCACCAGAATAGCATCGGAAGTCCCTACACAGATGACTGCATATGAATGAAGGCCACTCATGTCTTCTGTCCTTCGAGAGAGTAGGCAGTTTGGGATGAGACTCTCTACCCTGATATTTTAATATCTGCAGTGGCACTTAAAAAGGTTCTGGTATCCAAGAGCCACACTTCCAGTCCCTAGCTAAGGAGCCTAAAGTGATGGACAGATTTAAGAATCATGTTTGCTTATCCAGCAAATTTGTTGCATGGCTTCAAATCTTTGCAATATGTGTGAATTTTAAACAAAATGGAGTAGATGAAATGCATCAGACCATAAATGAGTTGCCAGATGGGACATTCAAAATAGACTCTTTAAAGCATCAAACACTTATTTGACCTCCAGCTTGTCTTTTTTAATGCCACAAAGAAATCTGCTGGCAGTCCTGGCTCTAGTGTCACCTACGTATAGCAACAAATTAAAAGAGCACCTCAAAACATTAACATAAAATGTAAGACCCTCACATTTGTGAAAATAAAGTAAGCTTCCCAGCATACTTTCTCCAGGATGCAGAGGAAGCAGTACTGTATGCTTTTGCCGCAGTACAAAGCCCAAGCCTCATCAGGAAATTACTGAGTGAAGCCCAACTCTGGGGCAACTTCCAGTGGAGTCAGATTCTTACTATCCACAGACAGACAGAAGTCATGTAGTCTTTCTCAACTGTCTAGCTATGTACACAGGCATCATATGTCCTTCCACCTGCCAGCTTGGCCTTCCATTGCCAAGGGCAAGTGTATCAGAGCAATAATATGTAGAGTGTACAAAACTTCAATATGTTGTCCAAACAATCCCATCATCTGCATGGTTGCTTAATGTTCCACCCCATTCGAAAAACTGTTCAAGGCAGAAGGTATCCAACTTCATGTGAAAAAGAGCAAAAAGATCCTTCCAAGTCAGAAATGTTTTGATATTATTCCATGTTTTTATTTTTATTTTTTATTTTTTGGTACCCATCAAAAAAAGCAAAATATATTAGGTTAGTTGTGCAAGTGGTCTAAACTATTTTATTTGGAAGCAAAGCTTTCAAATGGTCAAAATGCTTAGGAGAAGGAGACAGGATGTACTCTTTGGACCTCTGAAATGCTTCCCTACACATTAAAATCAAAGATTCTAGGAGATTCTTACTGAATGTGATAGGAGCCAGACATTCTGAATTCTAAATGATCCCAGTTAGTCTCTCCTCAGCCTCCAGGGTGCTCACCAAATGCATGACTATATATGCAGCCCATAGACATTGCAGAAATTCAGTCTTTCACTGCTTGGATGTCTGACTATTGGATGTTAATTATTTCAGGTTCTGACTGCTTCCAAGTGAGTCCTTTTTCAAAGCCTTGTATTCTTTGGAAATTATATTGAATGTTAAGATGTCCTAGTTGTCAACATCTTGGCTGCTGACATTCCCTGACTGTCAGTTAAGGACTATACAGTGCTGTGCCAGGCAAGACTGTCTTAAGAACAGATACTTTTCTTATAGACTTGGGTTTCCAGCAGCACTTCAGATCAGGTGTGTCTGCAGACCCTGAAAATAATTTCTACAGTAGATTTCTGGTACTACCAGTCTACACATGAGGATACTACAAAGGACAGTGAAAATTCTGTGGTCACAAGAGAACCCATGTTCCTTCCCATCAGGTTATTAAAGACCTGCAAACAGTACCTTCAGTAGTGAATGCTGTTGGACCAGGTCAGTTGTGGAAACCCTTTCCTGTTGTCAATGCCACAATCATGAGTCACTGCAGTCAGTCACATCTGCCCTGGTGTGGGGAAGAGAATGCTGCAATGAGCAGACAGTTCAAGGTGCCTGAATGTCTATGGAGTCCAGTCCCCACCTAAGAACCCCAAAATGAGGGCAAACTATCTGAATCTGTTAGCTCTTCAGGACACCCTTCCTCAGCGTTCGCCAGCTACTCCGACACCATACCAGTAGTCTGATACATCAGCAGGTGGTGGGGGGGTCCTGATCTTATCCCTTATGGCAAGAAGCATTGAAACTCTGGGAATGAGCTCTCCAGTCTACCTATTTCCTGGTGGGCAGACATATTTTGGAGAGAATAGTTCCTGTGTGGACATGCTGAGTCATGTTTCTGCTTATTGATGCCCATGTGTGGTCATTCCATGTTATAGTGACCTGCAAGTTGTTCCATATGTGGAACAAAGCTCACTGCAACTTGTTAGCATTCATCTGCTGCCAAATACAACAGCCGTATTTCCCTGATTCTGCCTATGAAAGGGCATCCCATGGATGCCCTTTTCCAGAAGTGGCCCCTGGCTTCCTTTATACCTTTCTCTCATTTTCTTTGATGAGGTTCATGTAAAAAAAAAAAAAAAAAAAAAAGATTCCACAAGGTAGGTCTTTCTCATAGCGCCATGATGGCATTAGCAAACATTGTTTCCACTGTTTCTCCTTTTGAAAAACTGTTACAGCTATGTCCTAGGAAAAACAATATTGACCTACACCTTCATCAGATGTCATCTGGATATTTAGTCCTTTATACTCATGGTTTGGCTTCTTTAGTTCCTGTTGCTGCCAGTAATTTAGCCTTGTCTACTTCAGTAATATAGATCTCTTCATCTTTGCAGTGCCCAAACATTTGGAAGATGTTCAAAGGTAAACTGGCTCATTTCTTTTTTTTTTTTTTTTTTTTTTTTTTTTTTTTTGGCAATGAGTAGAGGACTAGATAATTTTGCATCTCCAGTCCTTTCCATAAAGTCTTTGATTCAGGGCTGTGGCATTCATCTGCCAGAGTCTTGTGACCATTTCAGATTTTCACATGGATATCCATTCGATTCTTCTTCCTTAGTTTCATTCAAAGTATGAAAAGCCTTTTCTGTGAGACACAAGTCTTCTAAAACTACTTAAGCTGTTGGATCATGTGCCTCCTCATGATTTCTATGTCATGTTGGAAAAATTTTCTTCACAGTCTTTAGCACTGGCAGCTGCAGCCAAATTGAAACACTTGTCCTGGAAGACATTGTTTCTAGTGACAGTGATATCCGATGAAAGGATTTCTGAGCTTCAGTATCTGTCCCTTAATCACCCATATCTCATCTTACACAAGGACTGGGTCACTGTAATGGCCATGGAAATGATCCTTAACCAGTCCATTCATTTGCCTATTTTTTTTTTCTAATTGGGCAGCCTATCTGCTTTATGACGTAATTGTGCATCAACAACTCTTGATTTTATGTGGAGAAGACAAGGCTATCCATAAAGACAGCCAGCTGTTTCTAAGTTTTACCTTGGAGAAGGATGCAAAGTATCTAAGCTTACAATTTCTAAGTGGTTGCCATACTAATTATGGGAAGACTTTTCAGCACCTAAAGCAAATGTCACCAAAGCAGACACAGCCTTCTTCAGACATCCAACTTTGGATAATATTTGTATAGCAGCTACATGATCTTTGCTCAGTACATTTGCAAGACACTAATCAGATGTGATGCCCAGGTCTTTGTTGGGAGCCACTGCTGTATGTGGGAGGAAGCCACAGAGATGTCTTCCCAGGAGGATTTGCTTATGTCTCACTCCTGCTGTTTTATTTTATTTGCTATTTGTTCATCACATACATTAGCTGGTCCATTGACTCTTTACAGCAGTTACCTGAGCTGAGTGAGCAGCAATGCACATATATTGTAAAATACAGAATAAGCATGGAAAGAAGTGCAGAATTAGAAAAAAGTTTGTCATAGCATATAAAGACCAAGTACAAGTATATTGACAATAAGAGTTAACGACAAGTCCAACTATACTGGCAAAAAAGCAAAAGTTATGTACATATATACAGTAGAAAAATGCATCACATAATATTTAGAGTAGCAGGTAAGGATTCAGATACAAAGATATTAAAATATCCTGTACTGATAGCTTCAACTCATGTCTGGTATTAACCACTGTTGTAGTAGAAGGTGCACTGTTATGCCTTAAGAAGAAAGTCTTTGAGAGTAAAGTTTAAAGGCCACAAATGTATCTTTGGCTTTTACTTCTATAGAGAGGTGGTTCCAAATAGCAGGCCATAGTCTAGAGAATGGTCTTTCCCAACTGCAGTTTTGAAGAGTGGACAGGTGGAGGAAAGGTCATTTGGGGAGTTCTCTGGGTGTAGTTTTGATGCCTACATTAGAAAACTGTTTTCAGAGAGGGCAGTAGCTCAAGTTTAAGATTTTGAAAAGTAGAGTACCTAGAAAACAGGTGGACCTATAGCCACTTGGTGTCATTATGTAGGTTGAAGTGCTCTTAGAGTATGAACCTCCTGTGAGCTGATACAAAAATTAAATGATTTTTCAGAACAGTGGATCTGTAATCAGTACATTCATCATTGGCAACATACCTTGCCACCTTGTCCTGCCTCAGGCATACCTGGTCTTGAGTTTTCTTTCCATCTCTTGCTAATTATGTGCACTTCAGCACACCAACTGAAGATCTGGAGGGATTGGACAACCTTGATGCAATATGGAATAGAGGAGTTGGCTTAGCAGCCAGGTTAAGTTTTATCTTCTTTGTAGCCCTAACACCTTTGGCATTAGTCTTGCTGTTCTAGAATAACATGCTACCTCTTACAAAGACTTGAGATGAGAGATGTCACCCTTATCAATCTGCAGGATTAAAGCTGTAGGTCTTTAATCAGTTCAGCATCCGAAACCCTCTTAGCATCTTTGACCTTCCTGTTATACCTGTAATGCACTGCCAACTAGCTTCCTCACTGGATCTATCTTGCTTTATGTGTTTGCATCAGATACATGATCACAGGTTGTGTTCATAGCTCTCAACCTTCCATCTCCAAGATGAGGAACACTAGCCCTCGTAATGTGGAACAGATGGGCAAAATGTGGAACACATACTAATGGCTTACTAACAACTTCAACTAGGAAGGGTCATAGGATGGTTAAAATATGCTGATTTTACTTATAAAGAAGATCTTTTAATGAATTAATATGATTAATTTCTATTTACCATGGATTTCACTTAAAAAAATTCCTAACACTGAATGTGTGACAGACTCTTTCAATGTGGAACTTTGAGGAACGTCAAGGAACATGAACTTTTTAAGACCCCAAATGAGGTATGTTCCTCGTAATGAGGTACACTTGAGAGGTATGAGTGTGTTGCTTTTTTCAGATTGATAATTTGTGTAAAACTGAGTTTTGCCTGTCTTTATTTTTTTCTTTGTTTCTGGGTAACTTTTTGATATTCTGAGACTCATTGGTGTTAGAACTGGAATAGCAAGACTAAATGACAAAAAAATATAAGTTCAAAACTGCTGTTTCTCAGAATATTCCCTTTTCCCTGAGGTATGGCAGTGTCACAGTTGGTATACATAATTTTGGGGAGTGTAAAATTTGGCATTTTTGTACTTTTTGCGTTTTCTTTTGTTATACAATTCTGGGGCTTGCACTTGTGAGTCTTGAAATTGTAGTAGGGATCTGTTTTTTTTCTGTTCATTGAGGTTTATTTGTATTGCTTAATTTTCAAAGATTTTACTTGATGTTCTTCGTGTTTCACTGTTGCAGTCATTACATTTGGGTAATCTGCTGGCAGGTTGCCTCAGTCGGCCTGTTTCTGCCCCACCCTAAACTTTCACTTTTTTGTCTCACCCTAACAGTGTAGAGTTGGTCACTCTACCTTTCTACAGATCTATTGTTTCTACTTTTTTTTTTTTTTTTTTTTTACTTTTACTTTATTTGATTGGGTTTGTTAAGCATTAAGAAGATGACACCAGTATTTAAAAAAATTCAGGTGTGGGTGGTGCAAGATCCCATCCCAATAAGGCAAACACACCATGTATGTCTTTTGCTTAGAAGAACATTTTACTGTTAAGTGTAAAATTTGTGAGTCTTTAAACCTTTTTACAGTTTGAGATAGAAAAATAAGATGTCCTTCTATTCTCATGTTGCAGTATTCCAAAGTCTTGGGTTATCCTGTGCTTGCTACACAAACATCCGGCCAGTATACAAAAGCTTGTAGTCACCACTAGGTACATTGGACGTCTGATGTTGACCAAGGAAGCGTGGGCCATAAAAGTGACGTCTGCGCGTACCTTCCTCAGAACTTCTCTGCGCCAGTTGAACATCAGCCCTTCGTGCTGTCTTTGCCATCGGATCTTCAAGTTTCTAAGATAAGTACCCCCTTGGGGCTGTTTCTGATTCCTTTTTGTCATAGGCAGCCTCCTTTCTCAAGGAACCATACAACCAGTTCCTCTGACAGAAAAAGGAAAGGGATTCTATTCAAGACTCTTCTTAGTTCCCAGGGAGGATGGACCTTGGATACCTATCCTGGATCTTTCTCACCTCAGTGTTTTCTTACAGGTACCCACCTTTCATATGCTTACTCTTCAGACTCTTTTTCCTTTAACGATGCCTCAGAGATTTCTAACCTCCTTGGACATAAAGGATACCTACCTCCACATCCCTACAAGGTCCAACTACAGGATATATTTGCACCCTGCAAATATTTTTAGTTCTCGGCCTTGCCCTTTGGACTCTCTATGGCTCAAAGGGTCTTCACCAAGTGTCTGGCTCCACTGGTTGCTTATGCAGGGTCCCAGGGATTCAAATTTTTCCATACCTGGAAAACCTACTGATTCAGGCAGAATGCTTCAGATTCCTACAAAACCATCTCCACCAAGTCATCTCACTCTTGCAGGCACTGGGATTCAACATAAACTTCTCCAAGTCCAACCTGAGTCCTTCCCAGGACCAAGTTTTCCTAGGCTGCAGGATAAGGACAGATGTCATAAGGGCATTCCTTCCACCTCAAAAAGTGGAAACCCTGAGGCAATATCTGGCCTTCATTCTCAAATCCACTGCTTTTACAGCCAGACGGTATCTCAGACTACTGGGCCATATGGCTTCTACTATACCCATGCTGTCTCTGGCAAGACTCCACATGAGAAAACTACAATGGTATCTGAAGTTCACATGGACCTAACACTCACACCCCTTGGACTTTGACATCCTCTTCCTTTCTTTGCCTAAGGAAGGAGATTCTGTGGTGGTTGAACCAAGTCACACTCAACCCAGGTCTTCCATTACAACCCCTTTCCCCACTACAGAAAATGGTACACGGATGCCTCCGATCTTGGCTGGGGAACTACTTTGGGCAGCCTGAAAGTGCAGGGTACCAGTCACACACCTTCAGATGGGAACAGATCAACATCAGGGAAATGAGAGCTCATCCTATTAGCGCTGACAGCCTTCCTTCATGCCCTGAAACAAGGTCCCCTGAAATTATTTACAGACAACACTACAGTTCTGTGTTATGTGAACAAACAGGGTGGAACCAACTCTTTATTTGCTTTGGAGGCTTGCTGTCCAAGCCTAGGACCTGGCAGCCCCATAAGGAGTCTCCCTGCAGGCAGTTTATATGCTCAGAACATTCAGGTCCATGGGCAAAAAAAGAAGTAAGTAGCGTCACCAAAGGCAGACACATCAAAATATAAAACTGGAAAAACAAATGGTTCTGCCACCAATTCCACTTAAAAACACTTAAAACTTGAAAACTTTAATAAAATATACGATGATAAGATAAAATAAGCCAGTGTGTTTATTTTATTTTATCTTATCTTATATTTTATTAAAGTTTTCAAGTTTTAAGTGTTTTTAAGTGGAATTGGTGACAGAACCATTTGTTTTTGGAACATTCAGGTCCATGTCACAATCCCATGAATGGATGCTTTACAGGGATGTGTTTCTGGACATTGTCCACAGGTTGTGTACACCACAAATAAATTTGTTTGCCTCCCCTCTGAACAGATCGTTGCCACTGTTTTGCACCAGGCTACCCAGTCCTTTAGCAAGGGCAATGGATGCCTTTTCAATCTCATGGAAGAGGGTGTTTCTGTATGCATTCCTCCCTTCCCATTACTTCAAAAAATCCTGCTGAAGATACAGCAGGACAAACCAAAAATCTTGCTGGTAACTCCCTTTTGGCCAAGATAGCATTGGTTCCCCCTCCTTCTGCATTTAGCCAGGGGCTATCATCACAAGTTACCTCACAGAGTGGACCTTCTTACACAGGACAAGTGATCCCTAATCCATCTTCATCTGGAATCTCTAAATCTAAGCCTGTAGGTGATAGAACTTTGATCCTTTCTAGATAGACACCTATACACTGATTACGAGCTAACAGTCCTACAGGAGGCCAGGAAACCTAACACTAGGAGATCTTATTTGTCTAAATGGAAGAGATTCTCCATGTGGTGTCAACAAAGACAGCTAGATCCATTTCAAAGTGAGGTCCCCGTAGTGTTGTCCTATCTGTGTGAACTCTTAAGAAGCAAGGTTGGCATATTCCTCTGGTAAGGCACACCTTGCTTCTATTTTGGCCTGTCTGCCTCTTGATCACCCTCTAGCTTCCTGTCTCCCTCCAAAGCTATTCCGTAAGGGAGTCCTACACCTCAGGCCCCCCAGGAGGCTGGTTCCACCTCCAAGGGATCTGAGTTATGTTTTAGAGAAACTCACCGTTGCCCCTTTTTTTTTACCATCTGCTAAGGCATCTCTGAAACATTGTACCTGGAAAACTGTACTCCTCGCGGCTCCTGACATCAGCCAGAAGAGTGTCAGAGCTCCAGGCCCTCATGGCAGCTCCTCCCTTCCTCATCTTCCACAGTAATAGAGTGACCCTGAGGACAAACCCCTCCTTTATGCCCAAGGTGGTCAATGAGCTATCCTTAAATCAGGGTATCCACCTGCCCACCTTTTTTCCTCACCCCCAAAATGACAGTGAGAGAGTCTTGCATTTCCTTGATGTTCACAGACAACAGATTTTACCTTGACAAGACTAAGGTCATTAGGAAATCGAGCACCTATTTGTGTCCTTTCACACCAGAGCTCTGGGAAAGTTGGAAGCAAAACAGACCATTTCTGATTGGATTTCCAAGGCTATTTTCTTTTGCTACACATTCCGTGGAAACAACTGAAGTCAAAAATTAAGGCCCACTCCACTAGACCCTTGGGTTTTTCAGGGGCCTTCTTCAAGGGACTGGACACTGCATCTATTCTGGAGGCAAATACGTGGACATCTGTCCATACCTTAACTAAACACTAAAAGTTGGATCACATGTCCAGATCCAGAGTGGGGTTTGCTAGGGCAGTCCTCCATTGCTTCATGGAGAACAGTTCCATACCACCACCCCCTTCTTCCTTTGGCACTCACCCAAGAGTTTGGAATACTGCAACATGAGAATAGGACATAGAATAATTGTGGAAAATCTTACCATAACCATAGATGTCCTCCTCTTCCATGTTGCAGTATTCATTCCCTCCATCCTTACCCCCCTCTTTCCATCTAAACTGTTCCTTCTTGCATGGCACAGGACTTGTACAGCTATCCTGGGACTGGGGTGTTCATTGCTGAAGAAAGGTACGTGCAGATGTCACTTCTGTGGCCCACACTCCCTAGGCCAACGTCAGATGTCCCACATACCTAGCAATGACTACAAGCTTTTGTATACTGGCCAGACGTTTGGGTAACAAGCAGAGGATAACCCAAGAGTTTGGAATACAACATTGTAAAGAAGGACAGCTATGGTTATGGTAAGATTCTACACAACTATTCTTTATAGTCAAAGCTTAAAGAGAACTTTCAGCAGGTTATCTACCTCAAACACTGTCTTGAGATCGGTCCCGTCAAACTGCAAGACCAGGCCCATACTTGATAAAACTAAGGCTATGAGTAAGGAAAAAATGGTAGAGGTGAAAGAGTTGGATTCCACTCCATATTCCATTACTAAGAAACCTAGCATGGCAGTCTCCTTCAGGTCATTCTGTTTCTGGGATGTCTAAAATACCAGGTCCTGATGGTGCTTGCTATGCTAAAAAATACAGCGTCATTGGGCTCCAACAGTATACTCCTAAGTAGTCCAAAACATGACATAGCAGGACCTTTTGAGGCAATTTTTGACTACAATCTCAATACAGGTTAAGTGCCAGGTGAATGGTGGACCATACCAGTCATCCCTGTTGATAAGAGTGGACCATCAACCAACCCTGGGAATTACAGACCCATCAGTTTGACAAGTTTGATGTGCAAAGCCATGGAAAGAATTAGCATGGAAATGACCAACAAGGACAATAACAACTTACAGACACTAGACCCATCCCAGTTTGGCTTTAAGGGAAGGTCTTGACAACTCAATCCATTAGACTTCTTCAAGAGGGTCACCAAGGCTATGGATGAGGGGAAAACAGTGTATATTGCCTACCTTGAGCTGGCCAAGGCATTCATTACAATAGCCTACTCAGGTATTGTTGGCAAACTCTCATAGCCTACATAAATGCCTACATAACTCACTAGATTGCTGGCTGGCTCACAGCTATTACCCAAGAAGTCAGGATTGGTGCAACCACCTCCACCAGGAGACTGGTCACCAGTGAAGTACCCCAGGGCTCCGTGTTGGGCCCACTCCTGTTTAGCATCTACTTGTTGGAAGTAAAACCTAATGTCAAATGCCTCTGGTTCACCAGGCTCACAGACTGTTGTAAAGTGGGAACTATCATAGAGTCTTCCCATGACAGCATCCTCCTACAAGAAGATCTAACACAAACAAATATGGAATTTCTAGCACCTATAACCCCACTCCACCTAACTTTAACACTGTTTGAACGAATTTGTGAATTGGATTTCAGAGATTGTTTGGATAAAAAAAAATCATTTGTTGAGAATAAAAATAATAATAATAAAAATAAAAATATGACAAAAAGGGAGAATGAAATGCTTAATACCCTAAGAAGGATGAATGTTCGAGTAATGAGACCTGACAAAGGGGGTGGGTTCGTTTTTATGACACCAGAAGATTATAACAACAGAATGCTAGCCCTACTTAACTCTGACAAATACGAGCTATTGTCAAGAAGTGAGGTTAATGGAGATTATCGTAAGATCAAAATTTATCTTAATGATTTGTTTATTAACAGCCAGATAGATATTGATCTATTTAATTATTTGACAATGCCAGCACCCATTACCCCAGTCATGTTCAGGATCCCTAAGGTCCACAAAAATCTATACAATCCACCACTACCCCCAATTGTGGATGGGAGGAATTCCATCACATATTCATGTGCAAAAGTAGTAGACTGTATACTGCAGATATATGTTGTGAAAGAACCACAAATTTGTAAAGATTTCTGGTCTTTTTTGGGAGCTATTAATGAACAATCTTTTCATGACAATTTTAATTTTTTAACAGTGGATGTTAAAGATTTGTATACCGTAATCCCTCATAATTTGGGATTAGAATGGGTGGTAGACTTTTTAGTGGAAATGGAAGCTCCTTCTACTGACATTAGATTAATTGAGGACTTGTTAGGAATTATCTTGAGTAATAATTATTTTATTTTTGGAGAGTCCTTTTATCTACAAAAAGAAGGAGTAGCAATGGGGTCACCCTGTGGAGCCAGTTTTGTCAACTTAGTGATGGCATACTGGTAGAAGCATTTTATCTTTGATGTCGAGCACATAAAAGAAAAAAATATTTTTATACCCGTTTTTTGGATGATATTTTTATCATCTTAAAAGAGGACCTTGATTTGGATAAGAAAATAGTGCAGTATATGAATAACAGCACTACTTTTTAGAATTCACACTTTTAACACTGATAAGGTGGGTTATTTAGATGTTGAATTATTGAAAGATAACGTGAATAGAACCTGTGTAGCTAAAATTTATCGGAAGAGCAATTATTCTAATTCCTTCCTTTGTTTTACCAGTGGACACCTCTTCTACCAAAACCGTTCTGTTGTAAAGGGGCAGTTGGTGAGGGCGGCCAGGATGGTGACCCTAGAGGTAGATTTCTTGGCCGGATGTGGTAATTTAAGGACAATCTTTATGAAATGGAGATATCCTGCTGAGTTGATTGATGACCTAATTAATGAAGTCCAAATGAAAAGGAGAGAGGGTCTTTTTCAACCAATTTTAAGTAAAGAGAAAGGGTTTGGTCCTGGTTTAAACTCCCCAGAGACAGAGAGAATGGAAGGACAAATGGGACTAAATTATGGGTTTAGTTTCATTACAAATTATACATTAGATTCTAACCCATTAAGGAATATTGTAATAAAGAACTGGGCAGTTTTGATAGATGATGGTGCCCTGAGGGAAAAAGGTCCCCCAAAGATTGTATATAGAAAGGGTGCTAATTTAAGGACCATACTTGAGAAGGAAAAAAGGAAAAGTGTTAGATGTCTAGGGATGTTTAAATGTGGTTCATGTCCCTATTGTAAAATGATTGACATTGGGCAAAATGTTATGACAAGAAGTAGAAGATACATTACACAGAATAGGTATGATTGCAATAACGGGGCTAGTATACCTAGCTAATTGCCAACAGTGCGTTAGTTTTTATGTAGGTAAAACAGAACGTTGGGTAAGAGAACGTATATATAAGCATGTTTACAATATCAGTGAAATGAAGGAAGGAAATGCTCTGGCAAAGCATGTACAAAATAATCCGGGCCACACGTTTAAATTTAGGGTTATATACCATGTTGAAATGGGACCAATGAGAGGTCCACTTGGTTTAAAACTTGAAAAACAAGAGTTATTGTGGCAAATAGCAGTAAACGCATATGGTTATCCTGGATTAAATGATCAGTGCTCTATAGCTAGTGTGCTGAAATTGAAAAGTTTGACTAGATAAGCGTGCGTTATGTTTAATATGTACTAATATTTTGTTTTTCAGTTTAAGTATAAAAATTATAATTAAAATCTATTTAATTAGTATAAATGACTTGATGAGTGATGTATTATTGTTGGTACGTTTTAAGGGTTAAATTTGTACTTTTAGTGAATTTCTAATATACTTATTTTAAAAAAGGGGGCACTAGAAGGGGAAGTGATATAATGTGTTGATTGATGGATCACATGTTTAGAATTGTGCATTTAAGATAGAGTGTAAACGGAATGAGATGTCTGAAGAAGTTCACTGATTCTTTTTGTGAATGAAAGCCCTTACCACATTATCCGATTAAAGATATTCTCTTTAAGTTGCTATTTTTAAGATGAAAACTGGTCAGGGAGGCTGCCAAGAGACCTACAGCAACACTGAAGGAGCTGCAGGAATTTCTGGCAAGTACTGGTTGTGTACTACATGTGACAACAATCTCCTGTATTCTTCATATGTCTGGACTATGAGGTAGGGTTGCAAGACGGACGCCTTTTCTTACACAGAAAAACATCCAGGCCCGGCTAAAATTTGAAAAACAATGCACCAAGTCTCTCAAAAGCATGTGGGAAAATGTGTTATATAGTCTGATGAGACCAAGGTTGAACTTTTTGGCCACAATTCCAAAAGGTACGTTTAGCGCAAAAACAACACTTCGCATCACCAAAAGAATACCATCCCATGGTGAAGCATGGTGGTGGCAGTATCATACTTTGGGGTTGCTTTTCATCAGCTGGAACTGGGGCTTTAGTCATGGTGGAGAGAATTATGAACAGTTCCAGATACCGGCCACTTTTGGCACAAAATCTTCAGGCGTCTGCTAGAAGGCTTAAGATGAAGAGGAATTTCACCTTTCAACATGACAGTGACCCCAACCATACATCCAAACCAACAAAAGAATGGCTTCACCAGGAGAAAATTAAGGTTTTGTAATGGCCCAGCCAGAGCCCAGACCTAAATCCAATGGAAAATCTGTGGGGTGACCTGAAGAGGGCAGTGCACAAGAGATGCCCTCGCAATCTGACAGATTCGGAGCACGTTTGCAAGGAAGAGTGGGCAAATATTGCCAAGTCAAGATGTGCCATGCTGATAGACTCCTACGAAAGAAGACTGAATGCTGTAATTAAATCAAAAGGTGCTTCAAAAAAGTATTTGTGCACACTTATGCAACCAGCTTATTGTAGGTTTTTTATTGTTTATATTTTTCCCCTAACAGATTTGTTTTTGAATTGAATTGTAAAGGTTGTAGGTCACATTAAAGGTGGGAAAAGTTTTGAAATTATTTATTGTGGTCTCATTGTTTTATATCACAAAAACCTGGCATTTTAACAGGGGTGTGTACACTTTTTATATCTACTGTATATGTATATATTTTTTAGTTTTTTATATATATGTATATTTGTGTGCATCTCTTTCTCTCTCTCTCTCTCTCTAGATATATATATATATATATATATGTGTGTGTGTGTGTGTGTGTGTGTGTGTGTGTGTGTGTATATGGATTCATTTCAGATTATCTTCTTCTTTCGGCTTTTTCCCGGTTAGGGGTCGTCACAGCGGATCACCTGTCCGCTCATTATTGGCAGTGGAGTTTTACAGTGTTGAGTTGCCAATCCAGCGCCCAACCTTCCACAGAAGGCACACACATGCATGCACTCACTCCTAGGGCCAATTTAGAGTGACATCGGAAACCTCCCGTTCTGTGCGTCTGCATACAATGTGGAATGGGAGACTTCCCTATTCTTTGCTGTAGTGCGATCTCGGGGTTGATATATTTAAGTGGGGCATGGGGGGGGGGTGCTTTAGACATGAACTTTAAATTTTCGAGTTTCCAAAAACTCGATCATATGGTCTCAGCCATATGGGTTTTGAGTTTTTGGTAATTCGATCATCTAAAGTGAATCCGTGTATGTGTGTGTGTGTGTGTGTGTGTGTGTGTGTGTGTATATATATATATATATATATATATATATATATATATATATATATATATATATATACATGTATGTGTGTGTGTGTGTGTGTGTGTGTGTGTGTGTGTGTGTATATATATATATATATATATATATATATATATATATATATATATATACATACACACATATATATATATATATATATATATATATATATATATACATACACATATGTGTGTGTGTCTATATCTACATATATATATATATATATATTTATAAATATATACATACACATATCTGTGTGTGTGTGTATGTATGTGTGTATGTATGGGGTGAGGAGATAAACATCTACATGGGTGAATTAGAAAACAACTTAAAAACTGAATTGCATAGCGAGGTTCAGACTCAACCTGGATACTCACATTTTTGTGAGATAGACTATGACTATGACTATGACTATGACAGTGGTAGATACCACTGTAAAAGAACAGCAACAGAATGAATATCCTGGAGTGTCAGGTGCTGGAGTGAGTCCTAAGACGGCTACTGTTTTTAATACTGTTTCTAAAATGTTTTTTCCCTCAGTACCACTCCAAGTGGGGGAAGTATGGAAGGGGAAAAAGATGCGGTCTCTGAGCCGAGGGAGAAAGAGTAGGAGACATCCCTCGGAAGAGAAAAGAGTCAAACGTTAACATCAGCCTGTGAAGAGACATTAATGTTTAACTTATCAAGTTTTAACTTCACTGAAACACGTTAAAGTTTTGAATAAAGGTTTACAGTTTGTTCCGGCTGTTAAATCAAAAATAGAGGATGTTCTGTTGAGGCTTAGATTGTTTGGCAGGGAAATAATGTTAAAAATTATGTATGAAAATTCTGTGGATACTGAGTTTTCCCGTTTCGAAAACCTAGTGTGTTTATACCTCAGTACAAGGCTGTTTAAGACACTTTTATTAATGCATGTGAGAGAGAGATCCCCACTTTGCATGGAGAATCTGGATGTCATTTTTATAATGTTACTCAGGAGGAGAGTGTGGCACTGAAAGGTATACAGGATGACCTTGAACTTGTTATAAGATGGACAGGTAAAGGGGGAGGGATAGTGCTCATAGACAGGGCATATTACTCCCATAAAATTAAAGCTCATTTAGAGAATGATGATGCATATGATTCTATTACAATTACAGAAATGGAAAATATAAAATCTACAGTAAGGCTTATTCTCTGTGCAGTGAAGGAGGGTTGCTTAATAACTGAAGATTTTTTAATTATTTGAATGTTGTGCATCCTCTCATCCCCATTTTTAAATGTTTACCCAAGGTGCACAAAGATTGTATTGATCCATCGATGCACCCCGTTATAGCTGGAGCTGGCTGGACAACAGAACCAGCATCTATATATGTTGAGCGCAACCTAAAGGGCTTACTTGGGTTAGTACCAGCTGTACTGAAGGATTCACAACATTTCCTTAATTATTTAGGGCTGTATGAAAGGGACAGTAACCATGGTGGTTGACTATGATGACGATGGATATAAAAAGTCTATTCACTGTAATACCAAATAATTATGGCTTAGAAGCATTGGAAACATTTCTTAGCAATAAAAGTGAGTATGATCATAGAAAGATACAATTTCTATGTACCCTGATGAAATGATTCCTTGAGAACAATGTCTTCTTGTCTGAAAATGATTTATACTTTCAGAAATGTGGTGTGAACATGCGCACCCCATGTGCCAACACCTATGCCAATATGGTGTTGGCACAGTGGGAAGAGTGCTATGTGTTTGGCAATAACCTGTTCCATAGATGTATTCATTTCTGTAAACGGTTCGTGGATGAAGTCTTTATTTTATGGGTAGGGTGTACTGAACAGTTGCATGGTTTTGTTGTATATTTAGAAACTACCACTGATGTTTTACGTTTCACGATGCAACATGGTACTGAAAGCATTGATTTTCTCGACATTATGTTGAAACAGGCCACTGTGTCTGGGGAAATACACTGCCCTTTACCGGAAGGAGTGTTGGAAGAATAGTATTCTGCATAGATCTAATATGCACCCTGGGCATGTTCACAGGAATGTCCTAAAGGGATAATTCCTTAGAGCATCTAGACTTCACACCCAAGGAGAAGAGTTTTGCGAAGCGGCTAAAACCATGGGGAACAGTTGTTTGAGCAGAGGGTATAAACAAGGTGAAGTGACTGCTGCACAGAGCCAAGTACAGGATTTAAGAGAGGACATAAGGAAACCATATTTATATAGGGGGAATCATATGAAAGAGTTTTCACACAGAGAGGATGGTAAGGATCTTAGAATGGAACTTACATACTGTAGTGATATTAAGGGCATTTATAATGTGATTAGGAACAACTGGAAGATTCTTATATCAGATGAGGAAATGAAAGGGATTGTAGGAAAAGTACCTTACTTTGCCTTTAGAAACAAACGTAATCTTAAACAGCTTCTATGTGATAAAAATGTGAACTGTCACTCTGTAGTTTCACAAAGAAAAGGCACCCACCCATGTCGCAGAGGTACTTGTCGTAAATTTATTTATAAAGGACATCTATTTTTACATACACAACAGAAGAAAGAATATTATTTTGATGATTATGCAGATCGTACGAGTAGGAACATATAGTGTACATGGGTACTTGTGATGTCTGTGACTCCTTTTATGTGGGTAAAACCATGAGACAGCTAAAGGAGAGGGTGTCCAAACATTTGAGTGACATTAGGCAGCAGAATTAAAAAAAAAACCTTTTTAAGTATATTAAAGAGAATGAAGGACATTCTTCTTCTTTTAGGGTAATACAGAGTATAGGTAACAACAAGAGAGGGGGAGATGTTAACAGTTTAGTAGAGAAAGCAGAAATGTGCTGGATAGGCAGGCTGCAGGCATACAAATCTCCAGATCTCCAATGCCTGCTTACCAATTAAACATGCTCTAAAATGGAGAAGGCTTAGAAGGCATGTTTGAAATTTGGATACCCATGAAAAGATCGAGCAGCTAAACTATCGAACACCATATGGTCGTGACCATACGGTCGATATTTCAGATGATCGATCACTGTAAAATATTAAAAAAACAACAAACATGAAGACTTTATTGCAGGGGGACAAGCCCCCCTGCACCCCTCCACCCCCCCTACTTAAATATACCAACTCCGAGATTGCGCTACACCGACAGTACAGCGCAACGGGAATTATTCCTATTCCTTGCTGTAGAGCAATCTCAGAGTTGGTATATTTAAGTAGGGGGTGTGGGGGGTGCAGAGGGGCTTGCCCCCTGCAATAACGTCTTTGTGTTTGTTTTTTGTTTTTTTAATACTTTACAGTCATCGATCATCTGGAATATCGACCATATGGTCTCGAACATATGGTGTTAGATATTTCAGCTGCTCAATCTTTTCATAGGTAACCATGAAATTTTGATAGAGAGGGTGTGTCACTGAATTGATTGGGTATGTTTCAGTATTTAAAAGTTTTTTAACTGACTTGTTTTATATGGATCTGATGAAAGACCAGGAGATCCGAAAGAGCTTATCCCAATAAAGAAAATATTCAGTTTTATTGGTGTCGTACACTTTGTTACCCTGGCCATGGTGACTGTAGTAATTATTCTGTTGCTTGGATATTTTGTGTTGCACAGTTTTTCAGTGGTAGGCGTCCTACTTTTGTCGTATGTATGTATATATGTGTGTGTGTGTAAATATATATATATATATATATATATATATATATATATATATATATGTGTGTGTGTGTGTGTGTATAAATATGTATAAAATATATATA